>NC_051155.1:35283220-35322448 GCF_013339745.2 Dermacentor silvarum | reverse complement strand
TCTTGCTTGCTTAGAATTATTCAAGCTCTTAGACTGGGAAGCCTTAGGAGTGAGCGTCAACGGCGAGTATCTCAGCAATTTTCGGACATTGTCCTATTCAGCAATAATGGGGACAAATTGTAACAAATGATTGATAACCTTAATCGAGAAAGTGTAAGGGTGGGGTTAAAGATTAATATGCAGAAGGCAAAGATAATGTTCAATAGCCTGGCAAGGGGACAAGAATTCAGGATCGCCAGCCAGCCTCTATTGTCGGCAAAGGAGTACGTTTATCTAGGTCAATTGCTCACAGGGGACCCTGATCATGAGAAAGAAATTTATAGAAGAATAAAATTGGGCTGGAGTGCATACGGCAGCCATTACCAAATTCTGACTGGGAGATTACCAGTGTGGTTGAAAAGAAAAGTGCACAATCATTGCATTCTACCGTTGCTAACACATGGGCAGAAACTTGGAGGTTAATAAACAAGCTCGAGAACAAGTTAGGGACCACATAAAGAGCGAGGGAATGAAGAATGTTAAGCCTAACGTTAGGAGACAGGAAGAGAGTGGTGTTGATCAGTGTACAAACAGAGATAGCCGATATTCTAGTTCACATTACGCGAAAAAGTGGAGCTGGGCAGGCCACGCATTGCGTAGGATGGATAACCGGTGGACCATTAGAGCTACAGAATGGATACCAAGAGAAGGAAAGCGCAGTCGAGGATGCAGAAAACTAGGTGGGGTGATGAAGTTAGGAAATTTGCAGGCGCAAGTTGGAATCAGCTAGCACAGGACAGGGGTAATTGGAAATCGCAGGGAGAGCTTTTCGTCCTACAGTAAACATAGATGATGACGAATCATATCTCATGCGCAAGCAAGCAGGGATGCCTACTCTTCGTATGATCAGAAGATGGTAATAGTGAGGTATGTATTCGCTCCACGTAAGACAGTACTTCGAGCTATCGGTCTAATTCTGGCTAGTTATCCTTTATTTTTATTTCTTACTAGGCCTTTTAGCGGATGGATATTTGGAGGCTAGGTAGAGAGGTTTGTCACTGCGGAGGTGAAAACTGATGGCATGGTGCTATAACGCAACCTGCGTGGAAGGCGAACAGCCAACAAACATACCCCTAGTTCTTCCGAAGGGTGTAACAACTCGCCTATACACTTTAGCGATTTTTTAAGGCGAAATCCTTAGATGACTTTGTTGGCAGACGGAAAATGACCGACGCCGCCACAAAAACAATCACATCGTCTCACCATACGGGCAACCATGGTGGGATCCGAAAGCATCGCGGGAGGTGCGCGTCGAGTTTCCGTTTCGTTTCACTTGGCAACACAACCCAATGAAAGGAGTGAGAGAATGTATTGAGAAAAGAGGAGACGTTTGTACGGGGTTGTTGCGTCTTTATTTAGAGATCGTACGTGATTCATCGCGTCGGTGCGCGCGCTATCTTGAAGACGATGGCTTTGTGATCGGTGAAGTGTAGCGTCAATGGATCTTGCTGCAGAGGGTCGAGTTTGAAATTTGCGAAGACGAGGTCTATGCACGTTCCCCTGAAGGTGGTTCCGTTCTTCGACCGGGTTCAGCGCGGGGAGGTGCTCGGGTTTCGGCGGGTATCAGTAGCCGTTGCTCACGCTCATCACCGGAACCTTTCCTGACGTTAGAGCCTCCTTGCACGCGGAGCACACCACGAACTGCAGCAAGTCGCTGGTGTTGTTGCTGAACTGGCGTCGAAGCACGCCGACGGCCGCGTTACGCTGACGTTCGTTCTGGACGCTCCCGACCTCGCTCAGGTTGTTGTCGAACCAAAGCCGGTCGCACACGTTGCAGCTGTGCCCGAAGCTCCGATCGAGGAAGTCGCGCTTGAACCGTGCGTCAGCACCGTTGTACTGGCCTCACCGTCAGCACCGTCGAAGCCCGGGCGTTGTACTGGCCTCGAACGTGTTGCTGCTCTGGCCGCAGACTCGCGTTGCCTCGTCGCTTCGGGATCGGGAGCTGCCGCTCGACGCTGCCGTTGCGCTTCGACTTTCCGAGCCCGGAGTTCGGGGTCGGCTTGACAACGCTGACGTTCCACTTCGGCGTGCCGAGCCCGAGTTGATTCCTTAGAAGTTTCCTGCCGACTTTGACGTTTACGTTAGGCTTCCTTGGCCCAAAGTTCGGGGTCTGCTTGCCGACGCTGACGTTTACGTTCGGCTTCCCGAACCTTCCTCTGCTCCGCGGCGGTGGCGCTGCCGCTGCAACTAGCGCCGACGTTCACGTTGGTCATGGCGTTTCGCACATCGTTGCACAGAGAGAGTGACGGAAGGAAGAAGAAGTTTGGTTCGACACAGTTGCACTGCTGTCTCGCTCCTTAGTGTTTTTGATTTTTTTTCGACGTTTCGTCAACCAGAATTGTCGAAGACCTCGGACGTCTCGCCAAGATACCTTCCCTACCGGAGGCCGGGGGCGCCTTCGCCTCCCGCCGCTTCGATAGGAGCCTGCAGAAAAGCCCCATCTGGTAGCAACGGGAGCTCCGTCATGACTACGCCTGAACTGACACCGGGACAGAGGCAACCAATTGACCCTGAGAGCAACCGTGAATGTAAGAGATATAAGGCTACAGAAACAGACGACGAGTCTACGCTTATTGATGACTGTGACATAGCTGACATCACAGATCTGGACGATGAAGGCTTCAGGCTTGTGCGTCACCGCAAGGAGAGGACCGTCGGAATCCCAGTGATTATTACACCTGTCACAGAAGGAGCCGACCTGAAAAAGGTGAATCCCATTGCTGTGTCTACGGAAATTGAAGAAATTATTGGCGCATCACCACTTAGGAGCCGATTTACTGCTCAAGGGGCGCTACTCCTAGATGTACAGACAGAAGAACATGTGAACGCCCCTCTCAGTTGCAAGTCAATCTCAGGGACTGCGATCTCAGCCCGAGTGCCCAATTCGTACCTACAAAACACTTGTATTATTAGAGGAGGGCCGAAGTGGTACACCGACGAGGAACTGTTGAACTACCTAAAACAACAAGGTGTTTATCATGCAAGGAGAGTCACGCGACGCGTCCAAACTTCCGAATCCGAATGGGAGTCCAGGTGAACCAGCACCGTGGTTCTAACGTTCGCTCCAAACACAGATTGTCCAGAGAAGATCAACTTGGGCTTCACAAGACACGAGACCATTGACTACGTTGAGACACCACCGCGGTGCTTCAAGTGCCAGCGCTATGGACATGTGGCCAAGTACTGCCGTGGTGATCAGCGGTGTAAGAGATGTGGAGGACCGCATGATTTCAAAACATGCACGTGCAAGGAGAACTTTCTTTGTGAAAACTGTAGTGGTGGTCATCCAGCTAGTTATAGCAAGTGTCCTACGCGGGCAGCGGCAATAAAGCGAAAGAAAACGTTTATCTTGAGGCCAACAGCAAAGGATGAGAAGAATAAGACGAAGAAAAAGACGGAGAGTCGCAGAGAGTCAGACGACATCAAATAGAGTGAAACTGATTTCCCAAGCCTGAAACCTCCTTCAGGAACCGAGAACACAGTGGTGCCATCGCGCAGCGGACCGGCTAAAGCAGTCAAATCAGTGGACAGAGACACCATATATATATATATATATATATATATATATATATATATATATATATTTATATATATTTATATTTATATATATTTATGTTTATATATATTATATATTATATATTTAGGATATATATATATATAGATATAGGATTCTATATATATATAAGCTCCGAGGATTCTATATATCTCCGATGATTCTATATATATGCCGATGATATCTGCATATGGGTCTCCGGCTACCAGCATCGGCGCCTCGCACGAATAGCCCAGGGAGCAGTAAATGCCATTCAGGGCCACTTGGCAACGCTTGGACTATCACTCTCAGCAGAGAAATCATCATTCATAGTATTTCCTGGAGTTAAAAGAAAATCTACACGCTTGAAGCTGAATATGGACGAGTACCACATTCGACAAGTCACCAACGTCCGATTTCTTGGCGTTACCTTGGACCACAGGCTAATCTGGCGCCGCGCTGTTGACCACGTTGTGGCGTCATCGTCACAGAGGCTACATGTGCTCAAGCGAGTCGCTGGCATACGCTGGGGCAACCACCCGACGGCGATGCTACGGCTACATACAGCGTTGGTTACCAATTGGATCCTGTACCAGCTACCCCTGATGTCACCCTCAGATAGCCAATACGAGCGCTTAGAAGCCATCCACAGAAAAGGTATTCGACTTTGCCTTGGAGTCCCTGAGCCAGCGTCGAACAAGAAAGTGCTCTACGAAGCTTAGTCACGCCCTCTGCGACTTCAGGCTTCCTAGAGTCTCATGATCCAGTTACTACGATTGAGTCAGTCTACGCCCGGCGAAGCCCTGTTAAGACGTATAAGTAAGAGGCCACGGTCACATTTTTATGCAGCACTGAACACACTTCGGGTCTTAGGATTGCGCTGCTCGAGACAGAGGGAAAAGATAGAACCGCCCTGGACATTCGAGGACATCACATGCGACTTAAGTATACCACGATTGCAGTCAAAGAGCTGCATTTCATCTGCAGAAGCCAAGTCATTAGTCCTACAACATTGGCACACCACTTACCCGAACCACCTACAAGTATACAAAGATGGCTCTGTCAAAGTAGACGAAGACCGCTGTGCAGCTGCACTTTGTATTCCCTCTCTGAAATATACATGATCTGGCCGTCTGGACTGTATGGCCTCGTCGACAGTTGTGGAAGGCGTAGCAACAGCTTTTGCTCTGCGCAAACTAAAGACTCTGCCTTTGCAGAAGGTGGTTGTCCTTACGGACTCAAAGGCCGCGTTACAACAACTATACCGCGGTTCGCCATCCACCAAGTTCCCGCGGAAATCATTAGCCCTTGTGAAAGAACTCAAGAACAAAGGCTTCACGGTAAAGTTTCAGTGGATACCCTCCCACATTGGTATTACTGGCACCGAAAAAGCTGATGCGCTTGCATACGCAGCGCTCTATCATCCTCCCAAAATCAAGGCTCCAAAGAGTGATCAAGTGAAAAAATTGGACATTCGAAATCACTTTGGGTCGCTTTGGGTTCCACCACATATGCCCTGCGTAACTAAGAGATTTCATCGAGAGGAAGCATCACTTTTATATCGAATCAGGACAGGATCTGCTCTCAATACACGTCGTCATCTTCCCGCTTAATATAGAATAGTCCGCTCCGGTATCCACTGAAGCGCTGACCGGGGTAACTGTCGATCACAACCAGTATGTCGAGCGAAAACCGGTTATTCCGTTCAGCTGCTGTCGTTCCGCCCAGTTGATGTCGGATCGGTACCCTTCGTTATTCGCGTCGATTGGAGGTCTTCAGCGCGCCGACTGCCAGCCGCCTCTCCCCCAAAGGCCGCTGTAGTCAGTTTGGACTTGGCGATCGTCCGCTCAAATACCGCTGGGGTGATGGTGAAAATCGCCTTGGCGACGGCGACCGCGACTGCCGCCCGGTAGGCGGTGGCATGCGCTGCTGAGCCAGATAACCTTCAATGTCCCGAGGTCGTTGGCCCAGTCGGGGTGGCGGTGAGTAGATGGAAAAGCCTCGGATGCCAAGGCGTCGGTATAGGCACTAACCGTACAAATGATCTGCCTTAACACAGTGAAAGCACAGAGGACGGTGATCCGGAGTGCGCCAAACGTCCGACTTCCGAGGGGACATTAGTTGATCGTCGGCATAATGCACCGGTTGCTCCTGCGGAAGCACAACAGGAGGAGTCGCATGAGGAAACGGTGGAGGCGTGCATCGTTCTTCGATGTACTGCACCGGTTGGGCTGGTGGAAGGGAAACCGGATGAGCGGCCTGAACAAACAGCAAAGTTGACGAAGCCTGGTGTCTCTAAACATCTCCGTAAGTCGCACGGTGGTGTACAGAACGTGCAGGCGCGGTGTCAGCAAAAGGAAAGGTGGACGGGAGTGCTTCGCGCACTGCATGCTTTATGACACTCGCAATGAAGCTCACCGTGGCTTGTGGCGTGCCATAAACCTTCAGTATTTCTAAGCGCACAACGGCGCGGGTGAGTTCTCGAATGTTGTCATTGTTGCTTCCGATGGCCGTCAAAATGTCTGTAGTCGCGTTCACTTGCCGCTCTTAAAAGTTCAAGCAATGCTGAAGGATCTATTTCACACTACTGCCTCAGCTAAACATTCGGCGACAGTCTTCGGAGGATTGTGCCCCAGACCAGCGAAAGCTGCTCCTTCTATCCTCCCATCAGGTGACGCAACTTCTTGTCCTCGGTCAGTCAAGGGTCTGCTCGTCTGAAGAGGCGCGTCATATCTTCGACGAACGCGGTAACGCTTTCGTTGGCAAGCTGTACAAGGGCCTGGATCGCTCGTTCAGCTCGTTCGCGGCGATCAGCACTGGAGTAGGTGTCTAGTAGCTGACGGCGGAACTCGCGCCACGGCGTCAGTTGCTCCTCACGGTTTTGAAACCATGTACGCGTGCCGTACTCCAGGCAAAAGTAGACATTCCTATGTTTAGTCGCTTCGTCCCATTTGTTCTATTCGCCCGCGCACTCCAAGTCGGTCATCCAGTCTTCGATGCTTTCGAAGACGTCGCCACGGACCGCCTTCGGCACCGGTGGGTTCTGAAGTGTGTACCGGTTCGTCATTGCACTTTCTATACCGGTTGAGGTGGTCTGAAGCGCTGCGTTGTCTTCAGGAGGAAGTCCCCGGATCTTGCGGCTGGTCCGATGGAGAAGACTGTCGTCTAACAAAGGGCTGGTGCTTCCGCTCCCAGGAGGAGTCTGCGGCATTGGTGAGAAGTACCGAGCACCTCCACCACTTTGCCACGTGACTTAAAGTGGTGTCTTCATATATATATATATATATATATTATAATGAAGAGAATGACATCGTGGGCTGAGCGATCATCATCACGAGAAAAAGGCACGAGATCGGCGTTCGAACACCACCATCTTGTTCTCCCTGCGTGCTGTTCCGAGCTACCGCCTGTTTGTTGGACTCGCCCAATAAACCTCTTTACATTTGGTGGATCGTGCTGGGTACGCACATCGCCGGCGCCCTGGAACTCCAATCACGCACGTTGCACTCGACCATGCCAGCTGACGCTACCCAACCGCCGCCACCTCTCCCGGCCGCCGTTTGCCCCGGCCCGGTTCGCCAGCGAGACCCCCCGGTATTTTCGGGTACCGAAGACCAGGACGTCGAGGACTGGCTGTCGTCCTACGAAAAAGTTAGTGGACCCAACAAGTGGGATGACGCTGCTAAGTTGAGTACCGCGAACTTTTACCTGGCTGGCGTGGCGAAGCTGTGGTATACGAACCACGAATCTGAATTTGAGAACTGGTCCGCTTTCAGGGAGGCAATATCTGCCGTTTTCGGTCGCCCTGCCGTGCGGAAGTTACGCGCCGAACAACGGCTGCGCACACGGGCACAGGAACCCAATGAAACCTTTACCGCCTATATTGAGGACATAATCGATCTGTGCAGGCGCGTCGATGCCTCAATGAGCGAAAGTGCCAAAATACAGCACATTATGAAGGGCGTCGACGACGATGTCTTTCAAATGCTTCTTGCGAAGTCTCCTGGCACTGTGTCTGAAGTGGTAACCCTGTGCCAGAGCTATGACGAATTGAGAAGGCAGCGAGCTCTCACTCGACGTTCATCTCAGACGTACAACCAACCACTCGCTGCACTGGACGTCGTGCCTGACCAGTCATACCTTCTCGCACAAATGAAAGACTTTGTGCGTGAGGAAGTGGCCCGTCAGTTGTCTCTCCTGCCGTTTGCTCAGCGTCAGGAGCTCCCACAGCAGCAGCAACTGCAGCAACCAATCCCGTTGGCTCCCGTGCTTCGACACGTCATTCAGGAACAGATTTCCGAGGCCACGCCGGTGCCCATTCAGCAGCACCCTGTCGCCGCGCCTCTTAGTTACGCTGAGGTAGTAAAGCGGCAGCAGCTACAACAGCGCTCGCCGTTCCATGGTGTGTCGTATGCTGCAGCCCCGACTCAGCCGTCCATGACATGGGCTGCTCCCATCACTGCAAATCCCTGGCGAACGCACGACAACCGGCCGATCTGTTTTGCATGCGGCGGCCCTGGTCATATCGCCCGACACTGCCGTCGTCGCGCCCCAGGTTACTCAGACGCCCGTTCACCGAACTACATGGATCGTCCCCGCTCTTGTTATGAAAGTCCGGATCCCCAAACAAGCATGTCTTCACGTGACTATCCGCAACCCACGTCTCGTCGCTCACCTTCACCCCGTCGCCGCTCCTTGTCGCCCATGCGTCGTCGACCAGGCCCTGAAAATGAGGGAAACTAGCCTCCGCAGTTCAAGACGCAAGAACTGCGCTGTCGAAATGCTCAAGTCCTCGAACTTTGCCGTCGAATATTGTCGAAGTTTTTGTTGAAGGCACCCATGCGTATGCTCTTGTCGATACCGGTGCTGCCGTTTCTGTTATAGATGCCAAACTTTGCCGCAAGCTTCGAAAAGTGACTACACCTCTTGAGATGATGCCCTTACGTACAGCGAATGGAGACCCTGTTCGCCCTATAGCCGCCTGCACT
Organism: Dermacentor silvarum; assembly: GCF_013339745.2. Taxonomy (NCBI): domain Eukaryota; kingdom Metazoa; phylum Arthropoda; class Arachnida; order Ixodida; family Ixodidae; genus Dermacentor; species Dermacentor silvarum. The sequence continues at coordinate 35,313,889 of NC_051155.1, read as the reverse complement.
GCTCGACTTATCATCGCTAAAGAACTCTATATTGTTGAGTTTATCGTCCTTTCATCCTGCTCGCACGACATCATACTTGGCTGGGACTTTCTATCGTGTAATCACGCCGTTATTGATTGTGCCAGATCTGAACTTGAGCTCTTCCCGTTGTGTGACCCGCCCTACAACCACACTCAAGCCGCCCACAAGCTCGTCATCACAGAGGACACAGAAATTCCGCCGACATCAACTGTTTTGCTCCCCGTGTTCTGCAACAGCATATGTGACGAAGCTGCATTCTTTGAACCATCACGCCTCTTTCTAAGTCGGAAGCCACTTCTTCTGCCTTATTCGACCCTGTCTATTTCGAACGGAACAAGCGCTCTCTGCCTCACAAATCCTCTTCCGTATCCCATCCAACTGCTTAAAAGTGAATCTCTTGGATGCGTGCAACCCATTGATATCGGCCAAATTTTTCCCGTGCAGCAAGATTCCGCTCGACGCGACCTCGCCGCCGTCAGTGCTCTTAACCCTTCTGATGTACCAGCTGCCGACCTATTCAATTCGTCGATCGCAGACGGACTGTCGCCATTTGAACGCTCTGCCCTTCTCCAGCTGCTCTACCAGTTCCGCGAGTCTTTCGATGTTGCCCAACGTGCCCTTGGCCGAACTTCTACCATTGTTCACTACATCGACACCGGCTCCAACTCGCCAGTGCGACAACGTCCGTACCGTGTCTCCACCGCGGAACGTCAAGTTATTACCGCCCAGGTTGACGATATGCTTAAACGCGAAGTTATTCGCCCTTCACAAAGTCCGTGGGCATCCCCTGTGGTTCTCGTTAAAAAAAAAGATGGCTCGATTCGCTTCTGCGTGGATTACCGGCGCCTAAACAAGGTCACTCGGAAAGACGTGTACCCTTTACCCAGAATTGACGATGCCCTTGATTGCTTACAAGGTGCCGAGTTTTTTTCATCGTTAGATTTGCGTTCCGGGTATTGGCAGGTACCTTTAGCAGAGGCCGACCGTTCAAAGACGGCCTTCGTCACGCCTGACGGTCTATATGAATTTAATGTCATGCCCTTCGGCCTTTGCAATGCGCCTGCCACCTTCGAGCGCATGATGGACTCGGTTCTGCGGGGTTTGAAGTGGCACATATGTCTCTGCTACCTCGACGACATTGTTGTCTTTGCGCCAGATTTCGCAACCCATCTCGAACGCCTCAACCATGTCCTGACTTCTCTGAAGAACGCCAGCTCCAACTCAATCTCAAGAAGTGTCGTTTTGCTGCGCGAAAACTTACAATTAATTCTCGGTCACGTCGTATCAAAGGACGGTGTACTTCCGGACCCGGCCAAACTACGTGCCTTCACAGACTTTCCCAAACCGACGACTCTAAAGCAGTTAAGAAGCTTCGTAGGGTTGTGCTCCTACTTTCGCCGGTTTGTGCGCAACTTCGCCTCTATAATTGCGCCTTTGACCCAACTGTTAGGCAGCGCCACCAGTCTTTCGTCGTGGTCTTCTGAGTGTGACCAAGCCTTCTCCACCCTCCGCCGTCTCCTGACGTCACCACCTATACTGCGCCACTACGATCCTAAGGCCGCAACTGAGGTTCACACAGACGCCAGCGGTGTCGGCCTGGGTGCTGTTCTCGCACAACGAAAGCCTGGGTTCCCAGAGTATGTCGTCGCATACGCCAGCAGAACGCTCACCAAGGCTGAGTCAAACTATAGCGTCACCGAGAAAGAATGCTTGGCAATAGTTTGGGCGCTTGTCAAGTTCCGCCCATACTTATATGGCCGCACGTTTGATGTAGTTACGGATCATCACGCATTATGTTGGTTGTCTTCGCTGAAGGATCCGTCAGGTCGCCTTGCCCGCTGGGCTCTTCGACTTCAAGAGTTTGATATCCGCGTTATATATCGTTCCGGACGCAAGCATGCCGATGCTGATGCACTGTCGCGGTCACCACTATCCACCGAAACTGCGTCCATATCCACTATAGACCACCCACTGTCAGCTCTTGACGTCGCCACCGTGTCCTCTGCACAGCGCCGCGATCCATGGATCGCTTCACTTCTTGACGTTTTATCCGAGGCACCCACCCTTTCGTCCACTCGAACACTGCGACGCCAAGCTTCGCACTTCAGCATTCGTGATGGCCTCTTGTACCGGCGGAACTACTCGCCAGATGGTAGGAAGTGGCTCCTAGTGATCCCCCGAACGCTGCGCTCTACAATCTGCGCGTCCTTTCACTCCGACCCTCAGTGTGCTCACGGCGGTGTCTTCAAGACCCATGAACGCTTACGCAAAAGGTACTACTGGCGCGGAATGTTTCGCTTTGTCCGCAAGTTCATTCGCGGCTGCCACGAGTGTCAGCGACGAAAAAAACCACCGCATCCTGCCGCAGGCTCATTACAGCCCCTTCCGTGCCCAGACGGCCCATTCGACCGCGTTGGAATTGACCTCTATGGACCTTTACCTTTCACCACAGCGGGAAACCGATGGGCTATCGTTGCTGTCGACCACCTTACACGATACGCGGAAACCGCTGCTCTTCCCACGGCGACAGCACAGGACGTCGCCTCTTTCATCCTCAATCGTTTTGTGCTGCGACACGGTCCTCCTCGTGAACTCCTCAGTGACCGTGGCCGCGTATTTCTTTCCGATGTAATTCAAGCACTTCTCCACCAGTGCAATATTGTACATCAGACGTGTACTGCCTACCACCCTCAGACGAACGGTCTGACTGAGCGGTTTAATCGGACACTGGGCGACATGCTTGCGACACATGTTGCATCTGATCAAACAAACTGGGACCTGGTTCTTCCATTTGCGACATACGCGTATAACACCGCTACGCAAGTCACAACCGGGTTTTCCCCCTTCTTCCTTCTGTACGGTCGCCAGCCGTCGCACACTATCGACACGTTGCTGCCATACGCACCAGATGCCTCAGAGTGCACGCCCGTGTCGGAAGCCGCCCGTTGCGCTGAAGATTGCCGCCAACTGGCCAAGCGCTTTACTACGGCTGACCAACAACGCCAGAAAAACGCCCGCGATGATGACCACCCTCCTGTCGCAACATTCGCTCCTGGAGCACTTGTCTGGCTTCATGTACCGCCCTGCGCTCCTGGCTTGTCATCCAAACTGCTCTCCAGTTATCATGGTCCCTACCGCGTCGTCGAGCGTAGCTCCCCCGTAAACTACGTCATCGAACCTCTTACGCCGCCCGGCGACCGTCGTCGACGTGGACGTGATGTTGTTCACGTAGACCGCCTCAAGCCGTACTTCGACCCTCTTGTCCCAACCTGTTAGATCGCCAGGATGGCTCCACCTTTCTCGACGGGGGCAATTATAATGAAGAGAATGACATCGTGGGCTGAGCGATCATCATCACGAGAAAAAGGCACGAGATCGGCATTCGAACACCACCATCTTGTTCTCCCTGCGTGCTGTTCCGAGCTACCGCCTGTTTGTTGGACTCGCCCAATAAACCTCTTTACAATATATATATATATATATATATATATATATATATATATATATTGTAAAGGCGTTTATTGCACGCAAGCGTAACGCTGACCGTCCGATCAGTTCAGGGAACCGCGAGCGCGAGCGGCGTAGTCCGAGTGATGCGCTGGAGAGACTTCCCCACTAGACAGCGCTGGTAAGGATGCGCCACTTCATCGTCCTTCTTCTTAATTACAGTTACCCTGGGGACGAAAAAGGGAGCCGTCCGGCGACCTAACAGTTCATCGCTATTAGGGGATCATAAAACAGCTTGAGGCGCTCGACGTTGACAATGTCGCGTCCGCGACGGCGCATGTCCGAAGATGGTTCAACGGGCTCAATCACATAGTTGACGGGTGATACACGCTCGACGATGTGGTAGGGACCTTCATACTTGGGCGTTAACTTGGAAGACAGACCAGGTGCAGCGGAAGGAACTGAGAGCCACACAAGCGCTCCATGAAGAAAGGTGGGCGCAGAGGTGGTGTGACCGCGAGTGTTCTTCTGGCCCTCTTGGTCATTGGAGGTAAAGGCCCTGGCGAGGTCGCGGCACTCTTCGGCATGTCTCACCGTCTCAGAAATGGGCGCACATTCAGATGCGTCGGGCCGGTATGGTAGCATCGTGTCGATGGTGTGCGATGGGCGCTGCCCGTACAATAAGAAATATGGTGAAAAACCAGTAGTGCTCTGCGTAGCGGTATTGCACGCGTAGGCGACGAAGGGCAGAATGGCGTCCCAGTTCGTGTGGACGGAGGAGACGTACATTGAGAGCATGTCGCCGAGCGTACGGTTGAATCGTTCCGTGAGTCCATTGGTTTGAGAATGTACGCCGTTGTTGTGCGATGAACAACGTGGCACTCTATGAGACAGCTTCAACTACTTGCGAGAGGAAGACACGTCCGCGGTCACTGAGCAGCTCCTGGGGTGGCCCGTCACGTAGATGAATCGACGAAGCAGGAAGGAGGCAGCGTAGCGCACAGTAGCTGCCGGAAGCGCCCCAGTTTCAGCGTATCGCGTAAGGTGGTCAACTGCCACAATAGCCCAGCGGTTTCCAGCCGATGTCATGGGAAGGGGCCCGTACAAATCTATACCGACGCATCCAAAGGGCCGGGTGGGGCAAGGTAAAGGTTGCATCCCGGCTGGCGAGAGGCGGGGTGAAGATTTCCGGCGCTGGCAATCGAGACAAGAGCGTACGAACTTTTGAACGTAGCTGTACATCCCTCGCCAGTAGTACGGCTGTTGAAGGCGCTGGTAAGTATTGAAAACGCCAGAGTGGGCACACTGGGGATCGGCGTGGAAAGCTTCGCAAATATCGGAACGCAGGCTGCAAGGCACTACTAACAACCACCGGAGGCCGTCGGAGCTGTAATTGCTCCGGTTAAGCAGGTCGTCGCGAATGGCGAAATGGTGAGCTTGACGGTGCAAAGCACGGGTTGGTGATCTGGTCGATGGATCAGAGAGCCAGCCTGTAAGTGACGCAATCGAGGGGTCCTTGCGCTGTTTAGAAGCGATGGTGCGAAAGTGGATGGAATACACAGTCAACCGAGATATATTGTTGTCAGCCAAGGGAGAGCGCGAGAGGGCATCGGCGTCCGAGTGGTGTCGTCCGCTGCGGTAGAGTATACGCGGATGTCCGTGATTACATCAAATGGGCGGCCATACAAATATGGCCGGAACGTAGTAAGAGCCCAGATGATCGCGAGACATTCTTTTTCTGTCACGGTGTAATTATGCTCGGCTTTCGTAAGCGTTCGGCTGGCATAAGCGACGACATACTCAGGGAACCCTAGCTTGCGTTGCGCGAAGACAGCGCCAAGGTCAACACCTCTGGCATCTGTGTACCTCTGTAGGGGCCGTCGGATCGCAGTGGCGCAAAATTGAGGGGGGGGGGGGGGGGGGGGAGTCAGCAAACAACGAAGACTCGTGAACGCCTCGTCGCACTCTGATCACCACGAGGTGAGGAGCCCGTTGCCCCCTAGGAGCTTCGTCGGGGGCGATACGATGGCGGCGAAATTCTGAATGAAGCATCCGAAGTACGAGCATAGACCGATGAAACTGCGCAATTCTTTGATGGACGTTGGATTGGGGAATTCGGCAACGGCGCGAAGTTTGTCGGGGTCGGGGAGAATTCCGTCCTTCGTAATGACATAGCCAAGAATCGAGAGTTGCCTTGCCGCAAATCGGCACTTCCTTATATTTAGTTGTAAGCCGGCGTTCGATAAACACGTCAAAAGACGCCGGAGGCGTTCGAGGTGCGTTGTGAAGTCGGGCGGGAAAACTACGATGTCGTCAAGATAGCACAAACATGTGTGCCACTTTAAGCCTCGCATAACTGTGTCCATCATGCGCTCGAAAGTCGCGGGCGCATTACAGAATCCAAAAGGCATGACGTTAAACTCGTACAAGCCGTTGGGCGTGATAAAGGCTGTTTTCGGCCGATCGACTTCTCCCATAGGTACTTGCCAATACCCGGAGCGTCAATCCAGAGATAAAATGAACTCGGCTCCTTGCAGGCAGTCAATTGCGTCGTGTATGCGTGGCATAGGATAGACGTCCTTGCGAGTGATCTTGTTGAGCCGGCGATAATCGACGCAAAACCTTACAGAGCCGTCCTTCTTTGCAACAAGAACGACAGGAGAAGCACATGGACTTTTCGAGGGTCGAATTACTTCGCGCTGAAGCATTTCGATGACTTGCTCGTTAATGACAGGACGTTCGCTGGCAGAAACGCGATATGGGCGTTGTCGCAATGGTGGGTGAGAGCCAGTGTCGATGTGGTGCATTACAGTGGAAGTCCGACCCCGGGAAGCTTGCCCCACGTGGAAAGACGAACGAAACTCTTCCAAGAGGGACAGCAGCAGGGAACGCTGGGCCGCTGTAAGGGTTCCAGCGATTGAGGAACCAAATACATCTCTGGGCAATGCGTCAGATGCAGATACTGCACTGAGCAAACGGTAGGTGGTGCAATTCGGGTAGTCGGGCACGTTGATAACTTGCACGTTGTCGATGGCCTCCACGGTACCAACACATTCGCCTCGGAGCAGCATGACAGGGTATGGGCACGGGTTGCAAACGAAAATTGGGCTAGTGCCCTTGACGATGCCCACGGTGGCAAAAGGTAGCAACAGGCCCTTCCTTGCGAGGAAACGGCCAGACGGGGAAAGTAATTCAATGGCGTCCGAGAGGCCACTGCAGTACATGGACACGATCAGTTTCCTGGAAAGCGACGGAGGATGACATCGTGAGAGCAGGAGGAAAGGACGAAGAATTCTATGGCGTAGACAACGTCCTGAATTTCTACACGAGCAGTGCAAGACGCTAAGGGTCGAATATGCTGAGCACTGGCTGGGCGAAGGAATAGACCGGACAGGGGCGTCGTGACTTAATCAAGTAAGCGGCAAAGTGTAGCGTCCATAACACATACGGCTGCGCCTGTGTCCACGAGGGCAGACGCATGGACACCGTCGACAAACACGTCTATCACATTGGAAGGGCTGCAATGAGGACTTGTGCACTTCGACGTTGTGGCAGCCCTTGCCTCTTGGACTGCGACTGTTAGTTTTCCTCATCCCGAGGGGCGGCACAAAGGCCGCATCGGCGATAACGAGCGCCGGCGTGGAGATGGGGAACGGCGGGTATTCGGCGGCGGGCGTTATGTTGGTGACATACCGAAAGGTGGGTCGTAAGATGGACGGGGCGAACGGTTTGGCAGGCATGATGCGATGCTGGGCGGCTGCACACGATTACAGAACCGGGCCACGTGACCGGCGTAGCCGCAGGCAAACCATATAGGCCGGTTGTCAGATGTACGCCAACGGTGCGCTGTAGCTGGTCCCGCCCACGTCGGAGCACGCCCGGTATGGAGCGGCTGGGGATAAGACCGTATAGCGGGCTGCACTGATGGCCTAGCCACGACGTCGGCAAAAGTGAGGGGCACATGTGCAGGGAGTGGGTGGGGCCTCCCGACGACTTCAGCGTAGCTGAGCGGTGCTGGTGCCGGGGCCTGTTGGGGTGGAGCCACGACCTCGGTGTAGATCAGTGGCATAGGCGCAGGAACATGGTGACGGTAGTCGGGCAACACCTCGACGATTTCAGGCTCGATGGCGCGGTGGAGCGGAGGCACGATAGTCGAAGCGGGCTGTGGCACATGCGGTGGCTGAGCAAATGGTACCAAGGAGAGTTGGCGGGCTACTTTCTCCCGAATGAAGGCCTTCATTTCCGCAAGCAGTGCGGTCTGGTCGAAGGTGGTAGCCAGACCAGTGATGTGTTCCTCGCGTGGTGAAGACCGACGAGTCAACGAGCGCTGCTTGCGTAGCTCCTTGTAACTTTGACATAATTATTTATTATTTATTTATTCCATACTGCTAGCCTGGGTACCAGGCCTTAAGCAGGAGTGGGCATACATAATTGTTGATGACAAAAAGTTGCAACATAAAACATCACAATGACATAGCGAAAAAAAATGAAAAGTAACTGCACACAGAGAAAAACCTTGCATTTTCTACAATGAAATGCATCATTATACAATTTTTACTACAGGAACAAAAATCAGGATCGGTTTCTCAGTGCATTTATAAATAAATCAACTGTTTCACGTGCTACAACATCAGCTGGTAAACAATTCCATTGACGGGTTGTTTTGGAAAAAAAGAATTTTTGAACGATTCAGTGCGATTTGTAAAATCTATGACTTTCTTAGAGTGACAAAAGCGCACTGTACTTTCAAATGCGGGTTTTATATATAATATCTTGTCAAGTCCAATCTTTCCATGAAAAACCAAATAAAAGAATTTCAACCTTTCCGTATTTCTTCTTTGTAGTTCAAGTTCCGCCCTTTGCAAGAGGAGTGAGGGTGACGTCTGCCAGCTATAACTATTAAATACATATAGGATAGATTTTCTTTGAACCCTTTCTAGTTTTTTTATGTTGAACTGCAGTAAAGGGATCCCATACTACTGCTGCGTATTCTAACGATGGTCTAATAAATGTCTTGTATGATAGAAGTTTTATGTCCGGCGTGGCATTTCCAAGCCTCCTCCTTAGATAACCGTGCTTTTTCATGGCCCTTTTTTCGGTGTACTCGACATGGTAATTAAATTTTAGGTGAGAGGTGAGTATTATTCGCAAGTATTTATGTGCAGAGACCTCCGATAGAGCATGACCATCAATGTGGTAAGTAAACAAAAACGGTTGTTTTTTTGGCGTCAGTCTCATTGCGACTGTTTTTTTTGTAATTATTGTCATTTGCCAATTTATACACTATGTGTTCAGTGTGGCTAATGCTGTGTTTAAAGATTCATGATCACTCGGACTGCGAATTTCTTGATATAGTATGCAGTCGTCCGCAAAAAGTTTTATTTTTACAGATACGTTTTGAACGATGTCATTGATTAATAATAGGAAAACAGTGGCCCTAAAATAGAACCCTGTGGAACACCTGATTTCCCGCGCGCAGAGTTTGAGTTTACACCATCCACTCTTACACATTGACTTCTCATGGAAAGATATCCTGCTATCCACGCAAGTAAAGAATCGTTTTTCAAAATTGGTTTGAGTTTGAGCAGTAATTTCTGGTGACTCACACGATCGCAGGCTTTCTAAATATCTAATAATATAATATCAACCTGACTATGCATATCAATTACTGCCGCAAGGTCATGGATTGTCCCAACGAGCAGGGTTACCGTTGAGAATCCTTTCCGAAAACCATGTTGATGAGGGGTAATTATGTTATTCCTTTCAACAAATAAGGTAAGATGTTTAAAAATTATATGCTCAAGAATTTTCGCACTAGAACATAGCAGGGAAATAGGCCTGAAGGAGGACACAAGCGAGTGATCATCGGTTTTAGGTACTGGTGTGATCTTAGCATGCTTCCAATCGCTTGGAAGTTCAGCGCGTGAAAGTGAGGCTTTAAAAATGAAACACAGATACTTGGCACACCACTCAGCATACCTGATAAGGAAGGCGTTCGGTATAGCATCAATCCCTGGCGATTTCTTAGGATCTAAGTTGAGAAGAAGTGACAGTGCGCCTTCACCGGAGATAGCAACATCCTCGATAGCTGTTATTTCGTCATAAGTGACAAAATCGGGGGTAAGGTAATCATCAGACGTGTAAACTGAGCAGAAATAGTCATTCAATGCTTCTGCTATTTCCCCGTTATCATTTACTACTTCGTTGTTTATCGTTATGCTTGAAACTGGACTTTTTTGGGGCGAAAGGTACCGCCGAAACTTATCTGGTGACGTTAGAAGGAAATTCTTCAAATATTCGCTTTGATAATGTAACGATCTCATTGACGGATTGTGGATTCTCAGCGAGCAGCATGTTGAAAGCGGCGTCCTCGATTCCTTTCATGACGTTTCGGATTCTGTCCGATTCCGACATCGTCGCGTCCACGCGCTTACACAAGTCCAGGATATCTTCGATGTAGCTTGTGAAGTACTCTCCCGGCTGTTGGGCTCCTTCTCGCAAGCGGGATTCAGCTCGCACCTTGCGCGCAGCAGGACGACTAAACACAGCTACTATAGTGAGGTTCAGAACGCGGACCATGTCGGAATTTCTGTCTCGTGGTTGTTGTACCAGAGGCTTGCCACGCCGGCGAGGTAAAAGAGCACGTTGCTTAGTTTCGTGGCATAGTCCTATTTATTGATGACGCTTACTCGCTCGTACGTGGACAGCCAGTCCTCCACGTCGTTGTCGTCTGTGCCGCTGAAAACAGGAGGATCCTTGTGGCGAGGTAGACCAGAGCATACGACGGAGGGTGCAGAAGGCGTTTGCTGGGTCGTGGGTGGAGATGCGTCCTGAGACATGGTTGAAGAGAGGGTACGGGATCGAAGCTCCAGGATGCGTTCGAGCGTAGCACTCTCCACCACTTGTAAAGGCGTTTATTGCACGCAAGCGTAAGGCTGACCGTCCGATCAGTTCAGGGAACCGCGAGCGTGAGCGGCGTAGTCCGAGCGATGCGCTGGAGAGACTGCCCCACTAGACAGCGCTGGTAAGGATGCCCCACTGCATCGTCCCTCTTCTTCACTACACTGTATATATATATATATATATATATCTGGCAGCTGCCAGGCTTGCCATTACAATTACGACGAAAGACCGCAGCATTCAACGATATTTGTTGTTCTAGAACAGGCCTAAGTCGCGCACAATATATCCAGGCACCACACTATACCGGGTGTTCAAAATCAGGCTTTACGGAATTTTTAAAGATCGCCTGTGGCAGGTAGCCTAATACTTATCGTTAGGCTGCGTTATTGGAAGAGGCGGACAGTAGTAGCACGATAAATCGAAATACGTATTCAACTAATTAAAAAAATTTTACTAATAAGCTTCTTGGTTACATCTTTGGTTAGCAGCGCGACGATCTACATGGAAACGAGAGAGAAGGGATAGGAAAGAGAGCTGACTTACAACAATTTTATTGCGCACATAACCAATGTTTAAATACCACGCTAAGGCACAATAGAAAGAATATAAAGGCGGCACGTGTTCAGGACTCAGCTTCCAACAAACAGTATGCAAATCATGTGGTTAAATATTGCACTTCTTTATCGCACAGTGACAATGAAGGGGCACTGACACAGCGCTCACCAGATTTGTGAATTTCAAGTGCTTCAATGATTTCTCTAGTATGTTTGTTTTTATTGCGACTGATAATTTGTGTGCTATCGAACAACGGATTGCAACCGTGGTCTCTGCAATGAATACAGAGATGACCTGAAACAGAGTTGAAAACATGATTATTTTGCTCCTTTAATCATTCATTGAGAAAAATTATAGGGTTTTACGTGCCAAAACCAGTTCTGATTATGAGGCACGCCGTAGTCATTGAGACAGCGTCCCGTCTGACCAATGTATTCGCGGCCGCTAGGAAAGGGGAATGTTGTAAACAACACCTACAGCACACATGAGAAAGCGGTTATGATGGTTGGTTCTGCAGCAGTTTTTTTCTTTGGGATAGCAGTTGACCTGCCTGCATAAGCGTGACAACTTTTGTGGTGCCGAAAACACAACATCGACGCCCGCACGCCAGCCAACTTTCTTGAGATTATGGGACAAGGTGTGAATGTAAGGGATGACGGTGACTGTTCCTGAAAGTGGCAGAATCGGTGTGACTAGCTTTTTCTTGCTCTTGAAAGCTTCCGGCTACTGACGTCAGCAGACTTCCCTGGTAGCCCGATTGCTCAAGTCTCCGGGCCTGTTTCCCGAAACTGGTTTCCAATAAGTGGTGACATGACTTTGAAAGTGAATTGGTGAAGCATAGGCTAACTATTCCCCGCTTGATGAGCTTGGAATGGGCTGAGCTAAAAGGTAAAATAGCTTTCCTAGCTCTGGGTTCGTACATCCATCACAGCTGGTTGTTCCTAAAAATGAGGCTAAGATCTAAAAACCTAATCGAGTTCGCAACAGGCAGTTCATGGGTTAAAACAAATGGGTTTTAATGGGCTTCTTGGTTAATTACTTTACGACACGTATTGCCATTTACGAATTGTTGCCGGTAAGTTTGTAAGACGCATCCACTTGAAGTAAATTTGCAGGGTGATAACAGTTTCGAGATATTTCCCAAAGTGTAGAACGAAATACATGGGCGTTCGAGTTGCTTTGTGCTTCAATGTATATAACAACATTTTGGTAAAAAAGTAAGTGGAGCAATACTGCTTTTTTACGGCGAGTTTGATGGCGTATATCTCCTAACTGGTGTCATTCTGGAAATTCATTCCAAGTGGATACGCCTGACAATCTCACCGGCTACAATTCGTAACTTGTAATATGTGTCGTAAAGTAATTAACTAAGAAGATAATTAGTCAATTTTTGTTCCTTAGAGGAATATGTGTTTCGATTTCGCTTGTTACTAATGTCCGCCTCTTCGAATAGCCCAGTTCAACAGTAAGAATTATGGTACCTCCACAGGTGATTTTTAAAAATTCCGTAAAGCTCAGGAAATTTTAGTGTACGGGCGACGTCTCGCGTTATTCCTTTTAACAGCGGAGCTGTTTAAGCTCTTTGTAAGACCGCGTACTGCGAACAAAAACTACGCCTGGTGATGACGTCACCGCGCGTTGCTAGGCAACGCATGTGACGTCATCGTTTGGCGAGGTTACCTCCCTTTGCCACGTTACCTTCCCACAGCGCGAGGCACGGCCCACCTATCCGTCATGCGTCGGCGTGCCACGGCTGCAGCCAGCGTCGAGATGCGACAGGCTGTATTTCGCGCCGTCCTCGTCACCCAGTATGGACCGCATCCGCGTCTCGTCGAGCAAGATGGACTGCTGGATAGCCATAAATATGCAAGGCGCGAAAACCAACCCCTCTTTAGCCCAACGTATGTGCCGCGCCGCGCCACCTAGACGCATGCGCATTTTGTATGAAACGAGGAGTTTGAGGTTGATACGAAACTGCGAACTTGCTGCACGTGCCGCCACCGGTACCCATCAGCACTTCTTGATGTGCGCCTCTTCGGTGAATGTCCTTGCTGCCGGCGTGGGTCACTGGGTACGTCCGTCTGAATATGTGCTGCTCTTCAGTGAACCTCTTTAATGCCAAGTTGTCAATGGGTATGTGTCGCTCTTCAATGAAAGTATTTCGCACCACCTTGGGACACTGGGCATGTGCTTGTAGAGACGAGCCTTATAGAACACGAATTCCTGCCAGGGTAAAACAACCATTCTCCTTTATTGCTGCTGCTGCTAGAGAGGATTCGTCTTCCTCTGGCGAAGGGCCCTACCACTGTGTAGTGACACTGTACTGGGTGACGAGAAATTGAGTGATGGCATCAAGTACTTCAAGCTGATCTTGTCACATGGCAGGCAAAAGAAGAGGTGGTGAAGAGCAATGCAGGTAGAGGGACTGTTCCAATAATTTGCAATAATCCACCCATTTCTTGGCCAATCCCCTACCGTGGGTGGGAGACACATGCGTGATAGGCAACAACAACAACAACAACAGCAACTGTTCCAAGGGCCACAAGCGTCATTGTTTGGCTGAAGCGGTTCAAATGGATCCTGGTAACGACGCTGGATCTGTTCGGCGCGATAATAACTGGTGAATGGCTGTCACAGAGGGAAGGAGAGAGTACGGTTGTTAAAATGACGAGCAACGTTACCGGCAGGCAAAACAGATTGGCTGATCGTCTGCGGATCGCCACTCGGCTAGATTTCGGTAGCGTGCATGATAACGCTAACCAGTGGATGGACCAGGAACATGAGACAACGACACATACAGAAGGAACTCCAAGATCAGTCAGTTCTTCGTGAACTATTGCGTGCACAAATAGTGCTGTAGGCAAGTGTAGGCAATAGTGCTGTAGGCAAGGAGTCAAGGAGTCATGGCTTCAAGTTCTCGCCGCACGGATAGCCTGCTGTCACCACATGATGTGACAGCTATGTTCGGCATACGCGCGGATGGCGTGGCGATGCGGCGGCTCTTGGCCTGCGCAATGCAGCCGCCGTGTTAATGAGTTGACATTTTGTTATAATATCCTCTACTCTTTCACAAGCACCATCAGCTGGTAGCGCACGCAGCATCTCTGCCGAGGTGGGTTGAATTTTTGTGGTGGGGTGGGGGCGAGCACATTGCATAATATGCAATTTCCTTGCTTTAGCCAGAAGAATCCAACAGCAAATAAAATGTCTAATAATTATAGTAATATAATGACACCAAGTATGATGACGATGTTTACTTCTGCAGCATTTTACTCAATGTAATTTAAAAGTGAATGAATAAATACAAGACCGTGATAGAGTGTTTTTGTTAACCACAAAAATTTGACCTCAAGCTACTTCCTAAATTATAATGGCAATGTGAACAGAGCACTGAAGGTACACGTTGGACTGGTGGGGCTGAACGTGTGGTGGGGGGGGGGAATTAACTCAGCCTCAGGGGGGTTACAACACCCGCACCCCTCCCCCCCCCCCCGTCGGTGGGCCACTGTCACCAGCGATCCAGGGGTAAATATCTTATTTACTTTTTCTAGATCCCCCAATAACAAAATGCCATCATCGATCCCCTTCAGTACATGCCCAAGCTTGCATGACCCAGCCAATATCGCTATCAGCCTTACGGCACAGAGCCAGCACGTCCTGGGCGTAAGAGACGTGTGATTCTGTGGACGTTTTGACGCGACTCGCTCGTTCTTTCTTAGCGGCGCTCTTCCGCCTGTCGGGACGGCCGAACCAGTCCCTCAGCTTCTGTTTGCACGTGTCCTAGTCGTTAAGCTCTTCTTCGTGGTTGTCATACCACACCTTGCCCGTGCAATGTAGGTAGAAGACCCAGTTAACCAACATAATCTTCGGATCCCATTTGTTGTGGGCACTTACGCGCTCATACGTGGAGTCGCACTCTTACAGGTCGTGGTGGTCGGTTCCGCAGAACATTCCTGGATCCCGCGGCTTAGCCAGCGCAACCGTTGGGGTTGTAGGCGTTGATATGGGCCGCGCAATTTCGGGTCCTGTTTCGTCCATCAAGTTGTCTAGTCCGAGGTGATTACCACTGCGGAGCTCCGTCGCTGTTTTCGTGTCCACCCTGCACCTCTCACCAACTTGTTACGTTGCGGATGTCACATATAAAGATGTATTTACATTATTTGCTATAGAGGCAACGCTACATAAACAAGGTGGCTGTCGAGACCGATTGCGCCTTGCTTGCTTGCTTGCTTGCTTGCTAGCCTTCGAGAGTGGGTCATACCCACTATGGGGGAGTGTACCTCCCCACGTCAAATCGTCTTCTGACTGAGGCCACTCTAGGCTGCGCCGTAGTAATATCATCGTTCCCCAACCTGCTAAAGGAAATGAGAGTAAATACATGGACTTGTTGGTGTGACATCTTCTAATGTGTTGTAGCGCAAGCTAAACCACCGGGACAGATTTGTTTCTGTAAAATGGGCCTTTCTGTGTCCCTGTCGTTCAGCTTGCACTATAACAAAGTGGTAGCTGCGAAAGAAACTTGACTGATAAGGCATATAGGACATTTCGTACAATGTGCGACACCTGCCTTTATTAAAACAACGCTAGTTACTGTATAGCTGTATGCGGAAAAAATCGCCGTCTGGAAAGCCCATGTAACATCTATATTCTCCGTACGAAGGACGTGAACAATAAACACAATCACAATGGGTAAAAATCCCGTCATAAAAATATAGGATAGTCATTCATAAAAGCTTCCTGCGTAACATTGTTCGCTCAATCGCCTTAAAATACCATACCTCTTTCCAAGCACTCTTCTGTTGCACACACGGGGATTCCTGTAAATAAAAAGGCAATTTAGTCAGAGAAAACAGTGTTGCTAAGACCAAAAGAAGGCACACGAGTGCGCAGTGCGATGCGAAACTATGCATCGCGCACTGAATAAAGCTATATCACTCTTTGAGACTATGACTGGAAAAGAACCTAGGTAAGGCTGTGCAGAGAGAATGCACTATGCAAATTTAATTATAGCGAAGCGTTCGTCACGTCGCTATTCAGCATCATTAGGGATTACACAGATTTACTGGCTGACGCAACGTATGGGCGCGATGCGAGAGAACACCTAACAAGATGTTTAATAGACGTCTATGATCAGTCAAAAATGACAACGTCCACAGCTACTGAAGGCGTTCACAAAACCTCTTTTCTCAGTGTTCAGAAGTCCTTGCGAGAGACGAGTAGAATACATTGTTGAAGCGTTTAGCGTCTGCAGATTCCTAAAAAGGTTACAAAACATTGTATGCATGCGGTTAGAAAACGTGTCCCAGAAATACATAGTAACCATCAGGGCAGATTTCCATCTGTATGTATTATCAGGCATTTCTGCCTTTCCTCGGCTTTATGCGGTTTTGACTTATGCAGCGCTCCAAATAACTACACAGCCTGCAGCTGAACCACACGTGCATGCACTTCATTTTCCATGTTCAGCTGACTTATAATTTTACCTTTCTAAATGTTCGATCATTAATTTTCATTCCTTTTTGTTTGCATTTGTACATATCCTACTTTAGAAAAAACACTTGTCTTCCTTCGAGCAAGGTGGTTCTTGACATAGGTGCAATTGTACGTGTAGTTACCTGCGGTGATACAAGTGATGCAGCAAAGGCATCGCTACGCAACTGGCTCTGTCTGTCTCAAGACATTGTCTTCCTCGCAAAATGATAACAATGATTGTGAAACTACGATTACATATATACTAACGCGTAGTGATGTGCGTGCCGTGGCCGCATTACATGGCGAATACCTCATTATTCACCAGAATAAATCCGAAAATGGTACGTCGTAAGAACTAACAGTAGAATTTACGTTTAATATGTAAGAAAGAACTGACAGTTTTGTGTTATGGATGTCCGAAGAAATTCTGCAGCGCAGTATCACAGAACGGGCGTTGTGTAGCCGAACATTTGAACCAGCCATGCTTAAAGCTTCCGGAAAATGCTCAGTGATCACATAAACCTTCTCAGCGATGACTGACTACATAGCAAATATTTGGCGGGCTTTTCACCAGCTGCAACTAGCATGTCTTGTCGACAAATGTTTGTCCTGCAGGGAATTACCCTTTCTGTTATTACCGACATGTCTATTGTAATAACACCTAATAAACAATAGTTGAACAAAGGTGGTCGCTTTCTTGTCATAGCTGCAATTAACGTAGCGAGCAACGTTACTTTCGCAAAGAGCGCAGCAAATGCAAAAGTATGGAGTGCAGAGTCACCGTTACAGAGCTGGACAAGTGGAAGCACGTTTCCTTCCATTCGTGCTAGCTGCCGTGAACAGAGAGAAAAAACGATAAATATCCTGCCTGCACCTCATTAAATAAATTATAAGTAATAAGTTTTACGGAGTTTTTGAGTTTCTCGTGCTATTAATGCCTGCATCTTCAAATAATTCATCTCAAGGGCAACAGTTATGTTATCGGCCACAGGCAATTTTTAAAGTTCTATACAACTTGAAAATGATGATGATGATGATATGTGATGTTTAGTGGCGCAAGGGCCAGGTCTGGCCAAAGAGCGCCATGAAAATGATTATGAATATTTAATTGAACAGTGAAGTGGAAAGGATTGAACACGGCTGTATATGGGCCTAAAAGCAGAGTCGCTGTACAGTGCGTAAAACATAAATGTATTAAAATTATGGCAATGGCTTTAAAGTGTCCTGTGAGACGTAAAACATGCTTTGAGAGGATGATTTTCTAAAATTAGTAAGTGCCAGTGGCACTGCTGCCTCATCAAGAACCTTGTGTGCAAGGCTTTGGAGGCATCTGCCATACAAATGGTAGTATCGCAGCAGTAGCCTCTGTTGAGAGGTCATGCTACGAATTTATCGGGCGTAGAACTTGTAGTGAATCAACATCATGTAAATAGTTTAAAAGTGATTTGCTGTTGAAAAATGAGTCCACATGAAGGAACATTGCTGGATGAAGAGGAATGTTCTCTTTGTAAGCTAGAGGAAAGTGCTTTTTTCTTTCAGCTTCTGATTCGCGGCACTCTATCAGGACATGTAGGAGGGTCAGCGTCTCTCCACATTTAGTGCAGATGGGAGGTTCAGCACCAGACAGCAAGTAAGAGTGGGTCCCGTAGGTATTGCCTATCCTAAGTCGACAAAGAATTACTTCAGTTCGCCGTATTTTTGTTGTTGGTCGCCAATTACCCAACTGAGGTTTAATTAAATGCAGCTTATTCGACGTTTCAGTGTCCCACATTTGCTGCCAGTATGTCCCAATTTTTCTGCGGAGAAAAGGCTTCAAGTCTGTCACAGGTACAGATATGAAAGTGTTGCTAGCTTTCGCTGTAAGAGATGTGGCCATCTGGTCTGCCAGCATGTTCCCTTCGATGCCTCTGTGGCCTGGCACCCAGCAGATCACAATAAGCTGGTTAGATGAGTACGCAGTGCACAGAAGTGAGTAAAGCTCGTTGAGTACAGGGTTATTGTGTTTGCGGAGTGACATTAAGGACTTTACTACACTCAAGGAGTCAGTGAATATGATGGCATTGGGTAGATTGGTTTTCCTGATGCATTTAACAGCCGACAGTACTGCGTAAGCCTCCGCGAAAAAGATGCTTGTTTCCGGGTGCAAGACGTCAGATTCTGAGAAAGACGGACCAACGGCTGCATAAGACACGCCAGCATGGGACTTCGATGCGTCAGTATAAAATTCTGGGCATGAGTACTTTAGCTGCAGTTCGAGGAAGTGCATTCGGATGTGTGCCTCTGGAGCATGCTTTGTAACATGAACAAACGATGTATCACATTTAATGAGCTGCCACTGCCACGGTGGTAAGAGCTTTGCTGGGGCTTTTAGACGAGGTTCTAAAAGTGGGACACCCATTTCATCACTGAGCTTCCTCACACGCAGTGAGAAGGGCTCCTTTGCTGTGGGTCGGTTACGGAACAGTGTGGTGCAAGTCATATCATTTATGGTAGCGTAACACGGATGTTCAGGGTTTGCGTGTACCTTCAGAAAATATGCAAAGCTAGAGTATGACCTCTGCAATGTAAGTGACCACTCGTTTGATTCTACGTATAGGCTTTGTATAGGACTTGTCCTGAAAGCACCTGTGGCCAGGCGGATACCTAAATGATGAATCGGATCTAGCATCTTCAACGCGCACGGTGCGGCAGAGTGGTACACAACGGCACCATAGTCTAAACGTGTACGTACAAGACTTTTGTACAGGTCCAATAGGCACTTCCTGTCGCTACCCCATGTGGTGTGGGACAGAAGCTTAAGGAGGTTCATTGTTTTCATGCATTTCGTCCTGAGGTATTTGATGTGGGGTATAAACGTTAGTTTTGAATCCAAGATGATTCCTAAGAATTTATGTTCACTGCTGACAGTGAGTTCATCTCCATTAATAAAAATACTAGGGGTTGGCGTTGCGCCTCTCTTCTTGGAGAAAAGCATGCAAGTACTTTTCTGCGTGTTCACTTTAAACCCATTTTCATCCGCCCATCTACATAACTTGTTTAAGCCAAGCAGGACCTGGCGTTCGCAGATAGCAAGATTGCAGGATTTAAAACCTATCTGCACATCGTCGACGTATACAGAGTAAAACATGGTGCGTGGAATGACTGTGTGAAGTGAATTCATTTTTACGACAAAGAGCGTGCAACTAAGCACGCCTCCCTGTGGCACACCGGTCTCTTGGGTGAATGTTCTAGACAAACTGTTGCCCACTCTTACACGAAACGTGCGGTCAGAGAGATAGCTTTCGATTGTGTTCAACATGTTGCCACGGACACCCATTGAAGAAAGGTCCCGAAGGATACCAAAACGCCATGTCGTATCGTATGCCTTCTCTAGGTCAAGAAATACTGAAAGAAGGAATTGTTTATGTATAAAGGCATCCCTGATGTTGGCCTCGATGCGAACGAGGTGGTCTGTTGTCGATCTACCTTCTCGGAAACCACACTGAAGGGGGTCTAGAATTTTGTGATTTTCCAGGAAACAGATTAGGCGTCTGTTTATCATTTTTTCAAAGAGCTTGCACAGACAGCTTGTTAGAGCTATTGGTCTGTAACTACTGGCTAGAGAGGGATCCTTGCCTTGTTTAAGTATGGGGATAACAATAGCTTCTTTCCAAGCAGATGGAATGTATCCAGCTGCCCATATAGCATTGAAAAGGGATAGAAGTGTATTTAGTGTTTCTGAGTGTAAGTGTTTGATCATTTCATAGATGATGCGATCACTACCTGGCGCCGAGTTGTTGCAACAATTCAAAGATGCGTGAAGTTCAGCTAAACTGAATGGGCGATTGTACGCTTCATTTCTTCCACATTTGCGTTCAAGGTGTTGTCGCTCTGCGTGTTGTTTGAATCGCAGGAAAGTGCGTGTGTAGTTTGATGCACTCGAGATTTGTTCAAAGTGCTCACCTAGAAAGTCTGCCTGATTTTCCAGGCTGTCACCTTGGGTATTTACTAGGGGTAGAGGGTGAGATTGTCGGCCTTTTAGTTTATTCACTCGGTTCCAGACCTTTCTCTCATCAGTGTACGAATTAATGCTGGATATATACTTCTCCCAACTATCTCTCTTAGCTCGTCGACGTGTTCTTCTTCCCTGCGACTTTGCTTGTTTAAAAGTAATGAGATTTTCGGCTGTTGGGCAGTCACGTAGCAGCCCCCAAGCTTTGTTTTGTTTTTTCCTTGCCTTTTACATTCGGCATTCCACCACGGAATGCGGCGTTTACTAGACAGTCCATTTGTTTGTTGGATGCATTTTGTGGCAGCGTTTATTATAAAACTTGTTAAGTAAGCCACATCATTGTCGATATTGATACTAGAAATGTCACTGTCTAAACGTGTAAGTTGTTTGAATAGTTCCCAGTTGGCAGAGTCAACCTTCCATCGAGAAAGATATTGGGCGCATTCATCCTGTGTTGTATAATTTAGAACTATCGGAAAGTGGTCACTTCCTTAAGGATTCTTAATAACGCGCCATTCGAGGTACGGCAGGAGAGTACTGGATACTTTGCTTAAGTCAATTGAGGAGTAGGTGTTGTGTGCAACGCTATAGTACGTCGGCTCCTTCTTATTGAGCAAGCATGCACCAGATGAATAGAGGAAGTTTTCTATTAAGCGCCCTCGTCCATCGCAGCGGGAGTCTCCCCATAGAGTGTTATGCGCATTTAGGTCTCCGGCAACAATGTATGGCTCAGGAAGTTCATCTATGTAATTTTGAAATTCGGTTTTGTGAAGTTGATAGTTAGGAGGAATGTATACAGAGCTGATTGTAATTAGCTTGTTAAACAACACCGCTTGCACAGCAACTGCCTCTAGGGGCGTACGAAGTTTTAGCTCTCGACAGGCAACACCTCTATCGACTATAATAGCCGTACCGCCGGATGACACGACTGCATCATCACGATCTTTACGAAAAATAGAATATTGTGGAAGAAAATTTGTTTGCGTATGTTTGAGGTGTGTTTCCTGAACACACAGCACCCTGGGACTGTATTTGCGAATGAGTTCTTTAACGTCATCAAGATTGTGAAGTAGACCCCTGACGTTCCATTGAATTATTTCCATCCCCATATTGAAAAGAGATTTGTGCTGTGTGCTTAGGTGTGCAATACCTTAGATTACAGAGCCCTTCTCAGGCCCCGTAATGCGCAGTTTCTCTTTTTTGGAGCGGTCGAGATTCCCCCGCCGCTCCATAGGCGCTGGATGCGCCGCTTGACTGGACGTTGTGTCCATCGCATCTCCTGAGGCGCTGGGCATCAGCTCTTGCGAGCGGTGTGTTCGCCTTGAGGGTCTCGCCTCAATAGATGGGACCCTGGAGGCCACCAGCCCAGAGGTCGATGGCCCCTTCTTGTGAGTTGGCGGAGCAGCGCTAGCTGCAGCCGCCGAGGGGGCGGATGGCGTCGCTGGCGGCTCACTGCGTGTGGGCCGGACAGCTGCCGGAGGCCGTTGTGGCGCTGCCCCCTGACGCACCACTTCGGCAAAAGTGTTCTTGGGCAGGGATAATACCCGCCTTCGTGCCTCCTTGAATGAGATGTTTTCTTTTACTTTGATTGCGACAATTTCTTTTTCTTTTTTCCATGATGGGCACGACCGCGAGTACGCGGCGTGGTCCCCGTCACAGTTCACACAGTGGAGGGCGTTTTCACATGATTCAGCGAGGTGTTCATTGGCACAACATTTCGCACACGTTTGTCGACCTCGGCAGTTCTGCGAACTGTGGCCGAATCGCTGGCACTTAAAACATCGCAGAGGGTTCGGAACATATGGTCTTACCCGGAGTTTCACGTACCCTGCCTCAATAGTTTCAGGAAGCACACTTGAACCAAATGTAAGTATTAGATGCTTTGTTTTCATCTCTTTTCCATCGCGCCGTAGCTTGATTCTCTTCACATTGATTACGTTTTGCTCACTCCAGCCTTCTAATAGTTCAGTTTCTTCCAGATGCATCAGGTCGTCATCGGAGACCACTCCACGGGTGGTGCTCATCGTGCGGTGCGGGGTAGTTGTCACTGGGATGTCCCCAAATGAGGCTAGGTTATGGAGCTTGTCATGTTGGTTCTTATCGCGGAGTTCCAATAGGAGATCGCCGCTAGCCATCTTTGATGCTTTGTAGCCTGCGCCAAATGTTTCCGTTAGACATTTTGAAACTAGGAAAGGTGAGATCATTCTCACCGTCTTTTCGGGTTTTTCACAGTGGACAACGTGGAACCGAGGGAAGTTTTCAGTTTGGCGGCCAAAAAATTTGAATAAGTCTTCGGTGCGCCCACGCTTAAGGGGGCGATTGGGTAACGCTGGGAAAGAAAAAGTCATGAAAAATAATGATCTTTCGGCAGGAACGCCAGCCACCCACCATGGAGCCCAACGAGGGGACGCTGTAGGACCTGTAGACACAAGCCCCACAAACGCCAGCTGTACGTTCCCGCTATAACCAAATACGTATAACCAAGGGTGGTTATGACACACAAGGTTAACACTTGCTGCCAGGAATGTTGGAAGTAAATGGAAGAGAGAAGAAGACAGGAGAGATTGAAAGTGAGAGGAAAAGACGAAGATTGGAGAGAGAGACAGGAAAAGGCAACTACCGATTTCCCCCGGGTGGGTCAGTCCGGGGGTGCCGTCTACGTGAAGCAGAGGCCAAAGAGGTGTGTTGCCTCCGCCGAGGGGCCATAAAGGTCCAAGCACTCGGCATCGGCTCAACCCCCAGGATACCCTTTTCCCCGGACACGGCTCAGCCGCGCACGGTTAGACGCGGGAGGGTCCAACCCTCGTGTGCTGGGGTACGTGGTGGCGCAACTCACCAAACGCCTGCTTGCGCAGACGCCCCTGCGGGGACAACTTGAAAATGATCGCCCGGTATGAATAGCCGCCACACGCTGGGCGCTACACGCACCGTATTGTATCGGGATTCATAGAATGTGGGACCAGGACAATCACTTCAGACTTAAGGGGGTGCGCCACGCGTCTCATAATGATTGACAGATCATGGCAGATCATCATGATCATTGTCAGATGAAAATGAGTGAAGGTTGACGATGGCCAATTACGGTTGTTCAATGTTATGAATTATGGAAAAGGTCTCGTGGGATTCGTCTGGGGCACGGACCTTGGTGGAAGCTTAAATCTCAGCGTGAACAATGCGTACGATATTGTCGGATGTAGCGGGAACGGGTAGGAGACGTCTACGCTCGCGGGCAAATCTTGCTGCTGCGTTGAAAAGGCGAGGGGAGTGGTGAGAAATGCTACAATGCTGGTGATATCATATTCAGTAGCATACAGCGCACAGTACAGGGCACAAAAGGAGAACAAACGCACACGACAGTGCTGGGCTCAAAACTACTTCTTATTCCAGAGGAACGTTGTTAACATACTCAGCACGAGCGTGTTGCTGAATCTTATCTGTGTTACATCGGGCACTCTTGTATGGCTCAACTACATTAACCGGAATTACCCGAGTACCAAGGCTTCAATCTTGGCAGTTCGCGTTTGCAAGGCACGAGCGACATCTTGGTAAGCCAAGTAGAACGCGGGTCCCAAGGAAATACAAGCAATTTGTTGTATGCAACCGTCATCTACGCACTCCAAGCGTCTCATATGAAAGATTTTGCAGTCTGTATGGCGCAGATGAGCAAGCCACTTTGAGAATTGCCAACGAGTTGCTTGTGCCGCCAAGCGGGCTGGCCAGCACAAAAACGAGCTTACTTGAAAATACTGCATTACGTCCGATATTCTGGCGGACTATTTGTGGAACAAACGAGACCCCACATGCCCAATCCGGAAAAATTCCATGCGTCGGAAGACAGGGACCTACCCTTGGAGACAACGTGGTTCCTAAGTAGTGCACAAAAATTTTAGTGCTAGGTCCAAAGTTCTGCTTGGAGCCTGCCTTCATTTCGCAGAAAAACGTAGCACTGGCCAAGTGCTAAACCTGCTGACCCCATAAATCTGGTATTCCGTGTCGTGTGATATCGCCAGAAAGGAATTCATGGGATTTAATTGTATGCATGTTTCTCCAACACCGCCTTGTTGACCTGTAGACTTCAGAACTGTTTAATATACCGAGCTAGAAATCATTGATACATTATTTACGTGAGAGCCAAGGAATATGCAATGTTTGCCGCATTCATATGCAGAATTGATGATATATCAGTTTGCGTAGTACTCTATTTTCTATTGTAAGGCAAACTATCACCAATGAGTATGATTGGGTAAGATCTGTGAATGTGGCGTGACACTAGACACGTTTCTCGAAGTTATATATATTATTTTACCTGGAGTGCACGTTTATTCAGGGGACCAATAGATTTTACCGATAACAGAATTCAGGCATGTGCGT
This sequence comes from Dermacentor silvarum, assembly GCF_013339745.2. Lineage (NCBI taxonomy): Eukaryota > Metazoa > Arthropoda > Arachnida > Ixodida > Ixodidae > Dermacentor > Dermacentor silvarum. The sequence continues at coordinate 35,289,129 of NC_051155.1, read as the reverse complement.
TGCTTTGAAGGCCACTTGAATACTACGTGGCGTTTTTCTTAGAAATTAGACAAAACAATAAATGTAACCTAAGAGACCTTGCTCTAGAGGTTATCCTGTGTGGGGATGGTTTTTCGGTTTTCGTTAAATGCTGTACATATGACAGAGGAGTTTTAGATACGTTATAACTTATTAAAATGTGAAGCCAGGGTCTGTAGTTTACTTTTCAGTCACCAAATATATAGGGAGCTACAATTTTTTGTTGTGGTTTTATTTACTATTACTACGCCATACCATGCATTTTCGACGTACAACCAGCGTCAAATGAAACGTGAACAGCGGAGCGCGTGGCCCAAGCATACGTGAAGGTATAGTGCGCGCCGTCCAGTCATCACCATAGGCAGGTGCGCACATCTGGTTTCGCCGCACTGCGCTCGTTTGGGAGTCACATCGCCAAATGCACTCGGCATGCCCACGCCGGCCACCGTCGCGGCTGCCAGCTGTAGTAGAGCACTGCACGGGCCCGGGCCGACCCGAAAGCCTGGGCCGGGCCGTCCGAAGCGTTTGTCGGCGGGCTCGGGCCGGGCCCGGTCTTAAAGCCGCGGGCCCGGGCCAGGCTCGCGCTTGAGGCCGCGGGCCCGGGCCGGACTCGGGCTTGAAGCCACGGGCCCGGGCCAGACTCAGGCCCACTCATTGAAGGGCCTAAGTTGGCCTCCGAGCACACGCGACCGCTATGCATTGCATGGTTCAACGCATTCTGTGCCAAGCTGATGTGATACGTGCAAGATGACTGTCATCGTCATCTTCAGCCTATATTTATGTCCACTGCAGGACGAAGGCGATCTCCAATTAACCCTGTCTTGCGCTATAGCTGATTCCGATTTGCGCCTGCGAATTTCCTAACTTCAACACCCCACCTAGTTTTCTGCCATCCTCGACTGCGCTTCCCTTCTATTGGTATCCATTCTGTAGCTCTAATCGTCCATCGGCTATCCATGCTACGCATTACACGGCCTGCCCAGCTCCATTTTTTCCGCTCTATGTCAACTGGAATATCGGTTATCCCCGTTTGTTCTCTGATCCACACCGCTCTCTTGACTGTATATCTTATCAGATGACTGTATATCTTATCAAAGAAAATAGTAAAACAGATGAAGTTCTCATTTTTAACAGTGCAGCTGCTTCAGCCGGGTGTAATGTGTCTGCTGAATCCAAAAATGTGGGCTGATCCTGGCAGCAGTGCAGAAAGGGTCCACGCGCAATGGCGCATACACCTGTGAACTAGCGAAGCTGAGCCTGGATAAGTCTAGCTAAGAATGGTGGGGACTACTTAAACTTAGTCCGTCATCGATAGGCAATTGATAGCCAATCAATAGCTAGTCGATAATCGAACAATAATCAATAAATTCCCGAAAATGCTGGGGATGACTTGGTAGTGCTTAGCTTAGCCCAAATACGTGGCCAATACATTATGATAGCCAATCAATAGCTAATCGATAATCAATCAATAATAAAAAATTACGGGAAATCCTGGGGATGACTTCGTTGTGCTTAGCCTAGCCCAAAGGCCAGGACTAGCTAGGTGCCCATCAGCTCCGCCGTATCTTTAGCATTGCGCCGCCAGTGCAAGCTACGCAAATGTTTTTCTTTTCCGCAAAAACGACCATTGTTTCCGCGTAAGGAAAAATAAATCATACAAAGAACCACTCCTTAAAACATTTCCATGTTACCGCTTTTGCGATTGCACTATTACCAGTGTCGATACTATTGCATTATTTTAGCGCTAAGGCCAGTTACTTTTGTGCTTCAATGCATAAAACAGCGTTTTGCTGAGAGAGTTAACCAGAACGCCCATGCATTGAATATTAATATCTCGAAACTGGTTCAGTGCTGAGAATTCGTTCCAAGTGGATACGCCTTGCGAACTCGGCGGCTACAATTCGCAGATTGAAAGATGTGCCATAAAATAAATAATTAAAAAGTTAATTAGCGTAATTATGCTAATTCTTCAATTAGGCGTTTTGATTTCTGCTGGAAGTAATGGCCACCTCATCGAGTAGTTTAGATCAAGGATTATAATTGTGCTATCTGCCACAGGCAATCTTTAAAAATTTGGTTCAGCTAAAATGCAACACCCTGTATATGTGCATGCTAAATGACATCATACAACCATATCGTACAAATCAAGGTAAGTGCATGCGCACCACCGGAAAAATAGCAGCACAGGCAATGGGCCGGATTACTGATGTTCCCGTGGGAGAAACAAAGATTTCTGTCTTTTATTGCTTATATACTGCAGCTGATTAAACCTCGAGAAGGTGAGGCTGACAGATACGGTACAATCTGTAAGTAAAAAAAAAGAATTCTATTCTTGCAGGCCGGGCCTGGCCATGCACACGCGGGCCCTAGCTAAACTTACTAATGAACGCCCGGGCCGGGCCCGGGCTCAGTAACACGGGCACGGGTTGGGCCCGGGCTTGGAACTACGGGCCCGGGCCGGACCCGGGCAGGTCTCGGTCATGTACGCCCGGGCCCGGGCCGGGCTCGGGTTTTGTATTACGGGCCCGGGCTGGACTCGGGCCTCGTAAAGCGGGCCCGGGCCGGGATCGGGCCGAAAAATCAGGCCCGTGCAGTGCTCTAAGCTGTATCGCCCTGCGCCAGTTTGCCGATCGAAAGGCGCGGCGTCCTGCAGCCGAGTCGTTTCGGCAAAGTTAGTTTAGCACGACTTGAAGGTTATCACATTAAAAAATTACTTCAGCAATAGCAGACACTCCTATAGAGCCCAGAGGCCTAATTGACTGCAGTGCACCAAGCCGTCGGCATTAATACCTGAACCGCACTTCGAGTTTCGCTTTTGGGCGCGCGCGTTTTGAACACTCAGCTGGTACGCGATACGCCGGCTGCGCCGATCGACGCGGCATATTTTTGTCATGCGTCATATGTTATTTTGGTATTTATACATTATTGGAATACTGCGTGCAGAGGCGAAACGTGCGAAAGTGGTCAATGGGCACCATTACAAACAAAATCAATTCGCTTTTACATTCATGCCGTATAAGATACCCGACTCACCAAAAAAAATCATAAAAAAACTGTCAGCCTTACAATGGGGTGAAAATGAAAGTTTATTTCTTTTCAACGAAACGAGGGTGCCAAGACAAAAGGCAAGGTCCTGGTCACCCGTGGGACAGCTGGCATTGTGCACAAGCACTTCACAACAAATTCACAATGAATTTCTCATGCCCTGCAAGAAGCTTCACGCAGTAAGTTAACATGCATGGAATTTGTACAAGAAAAGAATAACTAAATCGCATACGCAACTTATTGTATGAGTGGTATAAACATACATGGTTTTTGGAAGACCAGCGAAGCTGTACTATGGTGGGAATAAGTATTTATCCTTATAACTATTAATATATGATGGTGTAATTGGTTATTTGAACTATTAGAGAATGAGAAATATATATGATCCGGTGGTTTTCATTTATTTAGTGAACACAGGGACTATGACCTTATGGTCGCTACAGTACACCACCATAGAGTGTTCGGGAAAGGTTTGCACGTGCTTCGTAAGCACGTCACCAACGCCGCGCGCGTTCGGTGCGAACGTGGGCAAAACGCAGCCGCCGTCGACAACAGTTCTGCGTGTTTGTGTGACGGCATACAACCGCTGTCAAAACGCTGGCGTGAGCAAGCTCGCCAGCAGCAGCGAGCGAAGGTTCATTCGGTCTATCGCTTCAACGGAAACTGAGCGGCGAAAGCACAGCGCATACAATGGTAGGAACCGTGTTGCAGATCGCTTTCAAGATACGGCGCGTGCTACCGTCCGACGCTGCGTAAAGTACAAGTTGCTCGCAGAGCAGAAGCCGCAACCCATTCCTCCCGCGCGCTCTTCCGGCTGTCCTCCTTTCGCGTGGGAGATTGAGTCGCCAGTTCCCTTTGCGCCCGGTATCAAAATACGCATTTGGTGCCGCAGCTAAACGTCGCCTCCCCTAAACGTCGCCTTACCTCGAGCGTACAAACGCGCCAGATGTGGACGAAGACGCTCGAACGCAATCATATGGTTCGCATAAATGCACGTTCTGCAAGCGTGAGACACTAGAACTCTAACTGTTAAGTCTTTTCTAGAGGAAAGGGGCTTCTTTCTAACTTGGGGTCCCACTGCCTCATATGCAAACAGCTTGAGACAATAGACCATGTTTTTCTTCATTGCTGGAAAGGGGTATATTTTTGGATGTACTATAAAGAACCACTAAAAAGAATTACCACTCCCATAATGCGGATGGTTTTCTGTTTGACCAGAATATGCTGATGAGCCTCCACAGTATATGGCGCTCCCCAATGGCTGGCTATTTTTGTGACCCAGACGCAAGACCAGCACGCATGTATTTCCGCGAAATCGTACACAGCTTTCTGGAGACATCGAGAGCGCAAACAGATGTTCCTGAGTAGCTGTCAAGGCTGGAGCCTTTGGTGGTGCTCAGGGAATTTTAAAATGACAACTGCCCGCATTGCCAATTGGGCCAATTGAGCGATCTGGCGCACTGTCTATTATTGCAATAACAATTATATGGACACTCAAAGAATATTTCTGCCGTCGGTGTCGCCGTCGGCGTGAGGTTCCGTATGACGTAAACGGCGATGAAAGCGTCGCCGCGCGCCGGACGCTGTATGTGCGAGTGAAAGGGCGCGAGGGACGCGCACTTTCACGGGGAGCGAACGCACGGCGGAGAAGAAACGGGCATTCGGCGCCGTTCTGCCTTAAAGGGACACTAAAGAGAAACAAGAAGTTCAGCTGGAATAAAAGAGGGACCTTCAGGTATGCATGCCGTTTTTGTTGGGTGACAAAATATGAGTTATTAGCGGAGAAATTCGTAAACAAAGACCCAAATATCTCTTCCTCAATTTCTCTCACCCTAGATTTGGCGCTGAAGCAGTGTCGTCACAGATTGCATTGCTCTCAGCGAATCAGAATGCGCCATGATACGTCACCGCTAGCGTAAACGGCCGAGGTGCTGGGCTGGATGCATCATGGCTGCATGCATGGTCGCTGCGTTTGCGTTCGCCGCGATGGATACTGTAGCTGCCGCTGAACCTTGCAACGAAGAGCTCGCCAGGAAAGCAGGACTGCATTTCAGCGATATTCATGGAAACGGAGCGCGAAATGATCCTCTGTGCTCGAGCGGTAAGTGTTTCCGCGTGCGATGGCGGTCAGCCACCGGCCGCGCCGGCGGAATGCAGAGCTTCGTTTTCGTCGACGGGAGGCGAAGCGTCCGGTCCGCCAGGCGACGATGTTCCCGATAGAACAAGCGTAGAAAGTTGTGCACGTACTCGGTATGGTTATTTCGTGGCTTTATTTAATGACATTCAGCACTCACCGAGCCGCCAGTTTGCTGCTGCAGGGGCACCGGTAGGAGGTTTGATGAAGGCCGCATTGAGGGAACAGCTGCTCGAGAAAGGACTGGCCTCTGGGGCACGCCAAGATACTTTCCGAGGGCGAGAAATGCAGAGAGCACACCATCGGTTTCTCTGGCTCTTTTGCCGTTTTATCATCGGCAGAGCACTGAGCCATTGCGAACGCCGGGGAGCCGGGGCTCTCCGAGCGACGCCACATGAAAGGACACAATCGAGTCAACACTGCCGCTGCCCCTGATCAAGCGCCTTGGGCCATTTATACAGCCCTCAACACTACACACACAAGGCATTTTCTGGCTGTTTCCCGCGAAGTCAACGTTTTTCGAGCCACGCAACACGCAACCAAACACCGTAGAGCGGAACAGGCGCGCGCGACGATGCATTGACCAAAAACGAAACTACGAAACTATCACGGCCGCATGTATCGCCATGCCATTTTTTCTTGTTTATTTAGTTTTGTGCTAAACTTGTACTTCCTCGCTTGAAACGGTTTAAAAAGTTGGCAAATGCTGTTT
>NC_051155.1:35212740-35283120 GCF_013339745.2 Dermacentor silvarum | reverse complement strand
CCATAGCCTTTTCTGCCATCGACGTTTCTGCCCGGTCATTACCTACAATTCATCGACATGCTTCAGCGCGAAGTAATTCGACCCTCGAAAAGTCCATGTGCTTCTCCTGTCGTTCTTGTTGCAAAGAAGGACGGCTCCGTAAGGTTTTGCGTCGATTATCGCCGGCTCACCAAGATCACTCGCAAGGACGTCTATCCTATGCCACGCATAGACGACGCAACTGACTGCCTGCAAGGAGCCGAGTTCTTTTGATCTCTGGATTGACGCTCCGGGTATTGGCAAGTACCTATGGAAGAAGTCGATCGGCCGAAAACAGCCTTTATCACGCCCGACGGCTTGTACGAATTTAACGTCATGCCTTTTGGACTCTGTAATGCGCCCGCGACATTCGAGCGCATGATGGACAAAGTTATGCGAGGCTTAAAGTGGCACACATATTTGTGCTATCTTGACGACAACGTAGTTTTCGCGCCCGACTTCACAACGCACCTCGAACGCCTCCGGCGTCTTTTGACGTGTTTATCGAACGCCGGCCTACAACTAAATATAAGGAAGTGCCGATTTACTGCACGGCAACTCTCGATTCTTGGCTATGTCGTTTCGAAGGACGGAATTCTCCCCTACCTCGACAAACTTCACGCCGTTGCCGAATTCCCCAATCCAACGTCCATCAAAGAATTGCGCAGTTTCATCGGTCTATGCTCGTACTTCAGACGCTTCATTCAGAATTTCGCCGCCATCGTATCGCCCCTGACGAAACTCCTAGGGGGCAACGGGCTCCTCACCTCGTGGTCATCAGAGTGTGACGAGGCGTTCACGAGTCTTCGTCGTTTGCTGACTCCCCCCCCCCCCCCCCCCCCCAATTTCGTGCCACTGCGATCCGACGGCCACAGATGCCAGAGGTGTTGACCTTGGCGCTGTCTTCGCGCAACGCAAGCAAGGGTTCCCTGAGTATGTCGTCGCTTATGCCAGCCGAACGCTTACGAAAGCCGAGCATAATTACGCCGTGACAGAAAAAGAATGTCTCGCGATCATCTGGGCTCTTACTTAAAATCCCTATATAAGAAAAGTACCGCCATCCTTTGACAAATGCCGCTTCGCTCTCTCCTGTGTTATCCTGTATCTCCGATTGGACGATGATAGCGCGTGCTTTTCACTTCTTTATATTTTATTTTTTTCCGCCTCAGAGCCATGTTGAAAGTCCTCTGCGCAGCCGCAGTCGCCGGCGGCGGCGGCGGCGCGCGCCCGGCCTGAAAGCTTCAACGTGGACTTTCTAGGTGCGCCACCGTCGACTTGGCTTTCGCAAGCAAAAAGTAAAGAAAATGCAAGCGCTTTAGGAGAGGAGGCGGCGGAGGAAAGAGTAGATGGCGGTACTTTTCTTATATAGGGACTTTACTCTTACTACGTTCCGGCCATATTTGTATGGCCGCCCATTTGATGTAATCACGGACATCCGCGTACTCTACCGCAGCGGACGACACCTATCGGACGCCGATGCCCTCTCACGCCGATGCCCTTTCGCGCTCTCCCTTGGCTGCCAACAATATATCTCGGTTGACTGTGTCTTCCATCGACCTTCGCACCATCGCTTCTGAACAGCGCAAGGACCCCTGGATTGCGTCACTTACAGGCTGGCTCTCTGATCCATCGACCAGATCACCAACCCGCGCGTTGCGCCGTCAAGCTCACCATTTCGCCATTCGCGACGACCTGCTTTACCGGAGCAATTACAGCTCCGACGGCCTCCGGTGGTTGTTAGTAGTGCCTTGCAGCCTGCGTTCTGATATGTGCGCAGCTTTCCACACCGATCTCCAGTGTGCCCACTCTGGCGTTTTCAAGACTTACCAGCGCCTTCAACAGCGGTACTACTCGCGAGGGATGTACAGCTACGTTCAAAAGTTCATACGCTCTTGTCTCGATTGCCAGCGCCGGAAATCTTCACCCCGCCTCTCGCCAGCCAGGCTGCAACCTTTACGTTGCCCCACCCGGCCCTTTGGACGCGTCGGTATAGATTTGTACGGGCCCCTTCCCATGACATCCACTGGAAACCGCTGGGCTATTGTGGCAGTTGACCACCTTACGCGATACGCTGAAACTGCGGCGCTTCCGGCAGCTACTGCGCGCTACGTTGCCTCCTTCCTGCTTCGTCGATCCATCTACGTCATGGCCACCCCAGGAGCTGCTCAGTGACCGCGGACGTGTCTTCCTCTCGCAAGTAGTTGAAGCTGTTCTCAAAGAGTGCCACGTTGTTCATCGCACAACAAAGGCGTACATTCTCAAACCAATGGACTAACGGAACGATTCAACCGTACGCTCGGCGACATGCTCTCAATGTACGTCTCCTCCGTCCACACGAACTGGGACGCCATTCTGCCCTTCGTCGCCTACGCGTACAATACCGCTACGCAGAGCACTTCTGGTTTTTCACCATATTTCTTATTGTACGGCCGGCACTCATCGCACACCATCGACACGATGCTACCATACCGGCCCGACGCGTCTGAATGTGCGCCCATTTCTGATACGGTGAGACATGCCGAAGAGTGCCGCGACCTCACCCGGGCCTTTACCTCCAATGACCAAGAGCGCCAGAAGAACACTCGCGGTCACACCACCTCTGCGCCCACCTTTCTTCTTGGAGCGCTTGTGTGGCTCTCAGTTCCTTCCGCTGCACCTGGTCTGTCTTCCAAGTTAACGCCCAATTATGAAGGTCCCTACCACATCGTCGAGCGTGCATCACCCGTCAACTATGTGATTGAGCCCGTTGCACCATCTTCGGACATGCGCCGTCGCGGACGCGACATTGTCAACGTCGAGCGCCTCAAGCTATTTTATGATCCCCTAATAGCGACGAACTGTTAGGTCGCCCGACGGCTCCCGTTTTCGTCTCCCAATTGTAGTTAAGAAGAGGGACGATGAAGTGGCGCATTCTTACCAGCGCTGTCTAGTGGGGCAGTCTCTCCAGCGCATCACCCGGACTACGCCGCTCGCGCTCGCGGTTCCCTGAACTGATCGGACGGTCAGCGTTACGCTTGCGTGCAATAAACGCCTTTACAATATATATATATATATATATATATATATATATATATATATATATATATTGCACGCCTTCATATACATGTATATATATATATATATATATATATATATCATAAGAAGCCAACAAACATTGACACCAATAACAACATAGGGGAAATTACTTGCACACACTAATTGAATTAAAGAAATGATAAATTAATGGAAATGAAAACGGATGAAAAAACAACTGTCCGCAGGTGGGGAACGAACCCACGTCTTCGCATTACGCGTGAGATGCTCTCACCATTGACATACCGCGGAACCGTTTCCCATCCGCTTTCTGGGGTATTTATGTTTTACAACTGGAACTAACTCTGGGAGTGTTAGCCAGTGCCACCACTCACAAGCCAAGGGGCGGATTCGGAACATCCTTTCTGCCGCAGGCGTCAGGAGCACGTGATCTTTTTGGGTGATGGCAACTGGTCAATAAACCCAGATATGCTCCCTGAAGGCATCAATGTTGCCGGATTCGAGCCCTCGTTATGTAACCAACGAGAAGAAAGGGAACCGAGGGGCCCGATTTTTATTAATCATATCATAAGAAGCCAACAAACACTGACAACAAGAACAACATAGGGGAACTTACTTGCACACACTAATTGAATGACAGAAATGATAAATTAATGGAAATAAAAACGGATGAAAAAACAACTGTCCGCAGGTGGGGAACGAACCCACGTCTTCGCATTACGCGTGCGATGCTCTCACCATTGAGCTACCGCGGAACCGTTTTCCCATCCGATTTCTGGGATATTTAAGTTTTACAACTAGAACTAACTCTGGTAGTGTTAGCCAGCGCCACCACTCACAAGCCAAGGGGCGGATGTGGAACATCCTTTCTGCCGCTCCCAGAGTTAGTTCTAGTTGTAAAACATAAATCCTCGTTCGCGGCGATCAGCACTCCAGTGCTGATCGCCGCGAACGAGCTGAACGAGCGATCCAGGCCCTTGTCCAGCTTCCCAACGAAAGCGTTACCACGTTCGTCGAAGATATGACGCGCCTCTTCAGACGAGCAGACCCTGGACTGACCGAGGACAAGAAGTTGCGTCACCTGATGGGAGGATAGAAGGAGCAGCTTGCGCTGTTCTGGGGCACAATCCTCCGAAGACTGTCGCCGAATGTTTAGCTGAGGCAGTAGTGTGAAATAGATGCTTCAGCATTGCTTGAACTTTTAAGAGCGGCAAGTGAACGCGACTACAGACATTTTGACGGCCATCGGAAGCAACAATGACAACATTCGAGAACTCACCCGCGCCGTTGTGCGCGAAGAAATACTGAAGGTTTATGGCACGCCACAAGCCACGGTGAGCTCCATTGCGAGTGTCATAAAGCATGCACTGCGCGAAGCACTCCCGTCCACCTTTCCTTTTGCTGACACCGCGCCTGCACGTTCTGTACACCATCGTGCGACTTACGCAGAAGTTTAGAGACACCCGGCTTCGTCAACTTTGCTGTTTGTTCAGGCTGCTCATCCGGTTGCCCTTCCACCAGCCCAACCGGTGCAGTACATCGAAGAACGATGCACGCCTCGACCGTTTCCTCATGCGACTCCTCCGGTTGTGCTTCCGCAGGAGCAACCGGTACATTATGCCGAGGATCAACTAATGTCCCCTCGGAAGTCGGACGTTTGGCGCACTCCGGATCACCGTCCTCTGTGCTTTCACTGTGTTAAGGCAGATCATTTGTACGGTTAGTGCCTATGCCGACGCCTCGGCATCCGAGGATTTTCCACCTACTCACCGCCACCCCGACTGGGCCAACGACCTCGGGACATTGAAGGTTATCTCGCTCAGCAGCGCATGCCACCGCCTACCGCGCGGCAGACGCGGTCGCCGTCGCCTAGGCGATTTTCACCATCACCCCAGCGATATTTGAGCGGATGATCGCCAAGTCCAAACTGACTACAGCGGCCTTTGGGGGAGAGGCCGCTGGCAGTCGGCGCGCTGAAGACCTACAATCGACGCGAATAACGAAGGGTACCGATCCGACATCAACTGGGCGGAACGACAGCAGCTGAACGGAATAACCGGTTTTCGCTCGACATACTGGTTGTGATCGACGGTTACCCGGTCAGCGCTTTAGTAGGATACCGGAGCGGACTATTCTATATTAAGCGGGAAGATGACGTGTATTGAGAGCAGCTGGCCCCAGTAGAAAACGGCGGCGAGAGCTAACTATCGAGCGGGGGCGGTTAGCTCGCACACTTCGTACTTCTTGTGATCCTGCTCTTGCACTGTTCGCAGGACTACAGGTGACAAAATATATATAAGAAGCATCTCATGCAGATTTTGAGGATGCAAAATAATTGGTGTCCTTTGCTGCGACTTTTATGCGGATGTCACGCGGACACCTTCAATCACCATCAAGCCCTATTGCTCGGGATCGATCACAATCGAAATGCACCACGGGCCGCGTTAGCTAACGTTGCAGATAGCACAAGGCTACGGCAGGATGCAAGCTACGTTATGCTTTCATTGTAATGTAGGGGCATACGCATCGAACATGCTCTCTAAGCTCTTCATACACAAGCAATCTCTCTTTCGGGTATGCGCACTGCGACTCTGCGTGCCCAGCGAGAACACTGCGTCCGTAACTTATAAAATCCTAGCTCAAGGACCTCATGGGACGGCTCGCTCGCTGGGCTTTATGGCTGCAAGAATATACCTTCTCTGTCGTATATAAGACGGGACGATGGCACCAGGATGCAGATTGTTTCTCCCGCTACCCCGTGGAAGAACCTGCAGATGCGGACGCCATCGCTTCCGTTTTCTATGTGTCACAGTTCCTTCAAATCGGCCACGACAAATCATTCGTTGCGAGCCCTCATCGACTGGTTGGCGTCAACGCCTGGTGACGCCTCTCTGCGGATGTTTCTCCTCCAGGAGGGAACATTATACCGCCGTAACTTTGATCCCCACGGCCCTGAGCTTTGCTCGTCATCCCATCACACCTGCGTTCGACTGTCCTCCGCCAACTTCAGGATGCTCCCTTGGCTCGGCATTTGGGTGTCTCGTGCTCATACGACCGCGTACGCCATCACTTCTTTTTGCCGGGCCTCGCCCGCTCCGTGCGGCGTTACGTTGCCACTTGTGAGCCCTGTGAGCGCCGGAAGAAGCCCTCCGCGCTTCCAGCTGGATGTCTCCAAGCCAATCGACCTCCCACCCGAACCCTTTTTCCGTGTTGGTCTAGACGTTTTTGGGTCGTTTCCGCTCTGTGGCCCCGGAAATAAATGTGTCACCGTCGCTACCGATTAGGCTACGCGGTACGCCTTAACCAGAGCCCTCCCGACAAGTTGCGCTATTGACGTCGGTGACTTCCTACTCTACGACATCATTTTAATGCATGGTGCTCCTCGCCAATTACTAACTGAGCGTGGCCGTAGCTTTCTCTTGGCAGTCGTCGACAAACCACAAATTCAGCGCATCTTACTATCCACAGACGAACGGCCTACTGGAGCGCCCCAACCGGACCACCACCGCCATGCTTTCCAAGGACGCTGCGGCCGACCACCACGACTGGGATATTCATTTACCATATGTGAGGTTCGCTTATAATTTCTCCGTCACGACCCCGCGGGCTATTCACCATTCTATATGGCTGAGAACCCGCGTTGCCCTCGGACACATTGCTGCCCTCGCCCGCTGGTTCTACCACTGAATACGCCTGCGACGCGATCGCACGCGCCGACCACACCAACCTAGAGGCCTCACAGCAGCATCAGTGACACCTCTACGATTGTCACCATCACGGCGTGCACTTTTATCCGGTTTCTCTGGTGCTTCTCTGGTAGCCCATCCGCCGTGTAGGCCCATCCGAAAAGCTGCTGTCGCGTTACACTGGTCAATGCCGTGTGATGCTACAAGGGACCGACGTCACATATGAAATCATTCCCACCGACCCATCAGCGTCGTCGTCAGCTGCATTTGACATCGTTCGCGTAGCGCGACTCAAGCCCTATCTCACACCTTTCACCGCGAATGAGAAGCACCGGGGCGGTGCTTCTACCTATGGGGGTGATGATATGGAACAGCCGTCACATTGTGGCTCCACTGAAGAGGAGTGAGACGACATGTTCCCGATTGGTATAGTGTCACCATCATGGCCACTGTTAGCCTGCATGTAAATATGTTGTAAATAGGCTTGTACATGAGCTACCCGTAACATAATTACTGAAGGCTAATAATTTCACTTGGACGCGTTCAGTCGCCAAATACGACTAACGTATCTTTGCACCACGCCGAGAGCAATTAGTGAGGAGAATACAAACTTCACTTTGTTTTGCAACGTGAGCGGCCCATAATAGAAGGCACTTGGCCTTCTTTTTCACGCAAAAGTAACATTACAACAAATATTATGGTGAGAGAGGCGTCTTATCTTTCAATACTGTGAACTGGGAAGTGCGGCCCGCTGTGGCGCTCGCCTAGCGAGCTCAAGCACTGAAAGTACAGAAATTTTTGGTTACCCGGGCCTGCAGCCGACCCCGTGCCAAGTCCGTGCTTTAGTCTCACTAGAGAAAACATTCTCCTACAAAGTGGAGACCACGACGACGACGAATAGGCTCTTGTGGGGAACCCGGAGTGCGTTCCGCAGAATTTTCATGAAATTAGCAAAACCTAGCAGGAACCAGTGAAAATTCTACCATAACGAACAGCGAAATATACCTGGACCACGTGGGGCCAAGATTTGGCAAGTGGACCTTTTTTATTGCGATACCAATTATATGGACACTTCAACCGGATTTCTGCCGTCACCTTCGCCGTGAGGTTCCGTATAGATTCCAAGGGGTGCATTTTATAGATTCCAAGGTGTGCACCTTTTGCGGTGTGCATTCGCCACTCAGTTTCCGTTGAAGCGATAGACCGCACAATTCTTCGCACGCTGCGGCGGCTGCGCTTGTTGCCAGCGTTTTGACAGTCGTCTGTGGTCATTCAGTGTGATCTATTCATGTTTGCTTGTGCGTGATGACACCACGCTTGTCAATTCAGTTAGAAAGCGAATGTGTCCAGGTTTATGCAGCCGATAAAACTACTATCCCTACTCCGAATAGCTCTCTGCTAATTTGCTATCGCAATTGACGCTTTGCCTTTCGGGCGAAACCGCGACATTTTTTTACTACCAACTTTCAACGTTTTCTGCGGCGTCCACGTTTAGGCTTAGGCTTAGTACAACCATGCCTGTTTAGGCTTAGTACAACCTTGGCCCCGCCGGCCTTGGCGAGCGTCGAGGCAAGCGCCGGGGACGTGACACTCCCACACCCCAAGCGCAGCTTGATATGGATGTCATAGAGGTGGAAGGCGAAGGAAATCGCCTCCGAAGTAATGCAAGATCCAGGCTGGATCACGGCTCACGAGAAGAGACGCAGGACCGGGAAAATCAACAACGACCAAGACGAGACACAAGCGAAAACACCGGTCATCACGGTGCGATACAAGAGCGATGTGCGCATGCGCCAACCACCGACGGCGCCGAAGCAACCGCTGCGGCCGCGCGACAAATTTAAGATGGTCATTCGCCCGCGGGGCGGCTTCGATACGGGGCGATGCTCCGTGAGGCCGGCTTGACTCGTGAAGTGGCGACAGACGATAGGCTCAGAATCAACGCACTACAGAATACACTAACGATGAGCACCCCAGTCAAGGACTACGCCATCAAGCACAACAAGGTTGAAGAAATATGGATCGAAAACCAAAGCTACGCCGCAGTAGCGTACATAACAGCGCCGAAGGATACATCGAAAGGGGTTATCCACGGAATAACCGAGAGTCAAAGCCAAGAAGTCATCGAGAACAGCCTGGTCACCGACCGAAACCCCACGATACTGGACGCGAGACTAACTCATTTGTTATAGAATTCGAAGGCACAAACGTCACCCGCTACGTGTACTACCGTTGCGCTGAATACCGCTGCCTACTGCACAAGAATAAGCACAAAGTGTGCGGACAGTGCGGGCGCATCGGCCACAGGAGGGGACGTGTGCCCCAATCCCAACAACAAGAAATGCCGCGGATATGGCATACCAAACTCGATAGAAGAACACAGATGTACACCGAGATACAAATTATGCGGCAAGCAACACATCACGGTAGACAGGATGTGCACGGAAATCTTCAGGACGCCATATCTAATAAAAAAATGACAGTGGGAGAGAACCCAGCAAGAGCAACAGACACTCAGCGCCGAAGACTTTATGAGCTGCCCGAGAGAGCGGCCGAACCACAATAGCACTGACGCCGGTGGAAACGGCGGAGGCCGCGGCAGCAGCAGGAGTCGCTCCCGCTCCTACCCGAGGCTGCCCCAGGGCGGCATCCGAGACCCCGGACGCCGTCCAGCTCCATGACTCCGCGACCTGGTCGGCAGCAGCAACACCATAGCAAATTGAACCCGCCCAACAACAACTGGTTATTGGCAGATCCACCCTAGAGGAACAAGTAGCTTAAATTCAGGCAACGCCAGCTCAGGTACTGCAGGAGAATAGAGGCCTTAGAGCTGAAACAGCACAGCTAGATGTAGCAAAGACACGAGATCGGAGCCGGACTTCATCCGTCAGCGGTAGAGCAGTGACGTTCAACCCCACACCGTATACAGGTAAGCGCTCCGGCACCGGCCCCACCGCACAAGCGAAGGGTGGAAGAATAGCACCAGACTAAGGACGAACCAATCTCGAATCTAGCAAACTTAATGAACAAACAATTCAAAATTCTCGATACGCAGATGAAACGACTAGGACAACGCATGGAAGCAATCGAAAACAAAATGGGAAGATTCGAAATCCGCACTACAGCATTAGAGAACGCCCTGGCAGAAAATCGGCACGCACCAATGGGACCTATAAAGAATATGAAACCACACCAGAGACGCACCGTAGTGGACAGCCGTATGGCCACTGGGGGGCCATAAATTAGCAACAAAAATGGCCCCGAATGAAAATTGCACTGAATATCTGATCTGGCAAGGGAACTGCCGAGGGTTTAGTCTACAACGGGGAAACCTGCAGCAGTTCCTCTTAGGCAAAGAAACCCCAGATGTGATGACCCTGCAAGAACATATGGGACTGCCAAAATTATCAGGGTACCACTCCTTTGAGCCTCCGACGGGAAAGCACTCGCTGTAACCCGTCAAAAGAAGCTTGGTGATCATGCAACACGAAACCACAGTATAAAACTCAGAGCACGTCCTCTTAGAAATCATACCGGCATGCAAGAACGACGGTAGCCTCTTAGTTCTAAACATCCACATCTCTGTAAGATACAGAAGTAGGTTCGGGCCCCTGTTGAGAAAAATTGTAGACATTGCAAAACAAAACACGGTGGTAGTAATAGGGGACTTTAACGCGCCGTACCCCGCGTGGGACTATCGCAGAGGAACCGTCAAAGGACGGAATCTCTGGATAGACGCACAACAAGAGGGGGATCCTCAACAACCCATGCTTATTACCAACAACTTATTACGGATCCTCAACAACCCACGCACACGGGTAACAGCACAAGCGTGGACACCACACCCGACCTGACGTTCACAACGAATACACAGGACCCCAAGTGGGCAAGCACAGAAAATGAGTTGGGCAGCGACCACTTTATTAGAGCCGCAACAATACACACGGGAACCAGAAGAAGAAGAGTAGGAAATTGACGATGGTGGATTGGGATGTATTCAGACAGGCAGAAGAACAAAACAACACAGTGGCAGACATCGATTGCGCAGAAATAATTGCGTACATTGATAAATGAACACAACATAAACACAAGGTGGTAAAACAGGCTACTCTCGAAATTCCTAAGGAAGCAGGGCTCGAAGCCGCCGAGAGAAAACTCCTCCAGCTGTGGGAGACGCTCAGTAGCCTACAGAGACGGTGGAGGTGCCAGAGGCTGAATAGCGCCCTTCGGCGGCGAATAGCGCGTTTACACACGGAGATTTAGGATCACGCGAACCGCTTAGACCGACAGCAATATGAGCCCACATGCAAGAGAATGGAGGGCCAGCTCGGGCTGGGCAAAGCGTGGAACTTCCTTCGATGTCTCTTAGACCCGGAGGGCAGCAAAACGACACAGAGACAGAACCTCAACAAGATAACCCACACTTACGGGGGAACCAACAACGAACTCATTCGCGACATGCTAAACAGATACATAGGAAGCGTTACGCGAGAACCACAGAATACGTACACGGGCAGGGAAAACCCCACATTGCATGAGGAGATCACGGAGGCCGAGGTGAGGGCCGAAATACTCCGGCTACGCACAAAGTCGGCATCGGGCCCTGATGGCATTACGAACAAGATTCTCCGTAGCGGGGCACAATACCGCGGAAGTGGAAAACTGCACACGTGAGAAGCATCACCAAACCTGCGAAGAAATTACTGATTGAGGACCTCAGGTCCATCTCTGTCACCTCGTGCGTGGGGAAGCTGATTGATCACGGCGTTCTCCCTACATTAAGCAACTACATGAATGACAGGGGCCCGTATCCGCTCACGATGATCAGGTTCAGGTCGAAAATGTCCACGCAGGACGTCCTGCTTAAAATCAAACATCAAATCCTCGACACACGGGGCATGGGAACGGGGCTAAAAGCCATCTTAGAGCTGGATCTCACCAAAGCTTTCGATAATATTACGCACAACGCGGTCCTAGGGAACTTCCAGGACCTGGGGGTAGGTCGCAAGGCGTACACCTACATCCGGGGCTTTCTCTCAAACCGCACAACTCAAATCACAATAGGAGAAATCAAGTCGGATGACATAGAACTGGGTATTAGGGGAACGCCGCAGCGCTCGGTATTGTCCCCCTTTCTCTTCAACAGGGCCATGATCGGCCTGCCAAACATCTTCAGCAAGGTCCACGGCCTCAACCACAGCCTGTAAGCAGACGACATAACGTTGTGGGGTACAGGCTGCAGCGAAGGCCAAGTGTAGGAAACCCTCCAGCAGGCAACGGAGGCCGTCGAACGCTACGCGGCAAAGAAGGGGCTCAGTTCCTCCTCGCAAAGATCCCAACTCCTTCTCGTGTACCCTAAGACCAGGAAACAATACGGAGGAACACCGAACATTAACATCAATGTGAACTGGGGCCCGATACCTATCGTCATCATCATTGTCGTGAGCGTGTATTTCTGTCCACTGCACGACGACAAAGGCCTCTCCCTGTGATCTCCAATTACCCCTGTCTCGCGCTAGCTGATTCCAACTTGCGCCTGCAAATTTCCTAACTTCATCACCTCACCTAGTTTTCTGCCTCTGGCCTATCGTAGACCAGATCAAAGTCCTATGACTCCGGTTGCCCCCGGAAGGCAGAAACTTGGGGTCCAACATTGCGCTAGAGAACAGCACACAACAAACATTAAGGCTAATTAAACGAATTTCCAATAGACACTACGGCATGACGGAGGTCCGCCTCACTCATTAAGTTCAGGCCTTCGTCATCAGCCGCGTCGTGTTTGTGGCACCGTACCTAACATTTGGAGCAGCAGAAAACAAACAAGGGGGAATGCATCATCACACGAGCTTTCGAACTGGAAATTCGCGTCCCAGTAACAACATCCAACAACAAACTCTTAGAGTTGGGGCTACTCGATACGCTTGACGAACTAATGGAGGCACACACTGCCGCCCAATACGAAAGACTCACACAGGCTCCAACGGGTCTACATATTCTACGAAAACTGAAAATTCGATACGAAGCGCAACGCGGCACGAAAAAAAGCATTCCAGTAGAGAGGAGGAGGGAATTTAAAATTCCTCCACTGCCCAAGAACATGCACCCGGAGCTCCACAAGGAGCGACAAGAGGGAAGGACGCGCCACATTCAGCACAAATACCATGACGTAGAGGGCGTGGCCCACGTAGGCGCCGCGAAATACACAGAACGTAAAGGGATGTGCGTAGTAGCGGCAAACGCCGGCGGAGAACCCCTCGCGAGCGGCACCATGAGAACGGATAACCCCGAAGTTGCGGAGCAAGCCGCCATAGCATTAGCGGTGGCCTCCGCCAGAGCGAGAGTTATCATAAGCGACCCAGAAATTACAGTTCATAATTTGCGAAAAATTCTGAAAAATAACAGTGACCGTCATCGCGGGACGATCCAAATTGTTTAGGCGCCCGCGCACTCCTCTTCCCCGGCAACGAGGCAGCTCACAAGGTAACTCGAGGACCTACTCGCCGAGCAAGTGAGCCGGGCCTGCCGGGAACGAGAGGAGACGGCATGGTCAGCTACAGAGAAATGACCTGTAGCGCCCACCGACGCCGCAGCGCGGAGCGCTTTGTTCGGCGCTCTCAGCCGGTGCCTTGGCGCCGGCTATCAAAGAAAGAAAAAAATAAAGAAGCGCAGCGCGTGCTCGAAGCGCAAGCTCGGCACGCGCAGTGTCGTTCCAAAAGCCAGCCACGCTGGTCGTCGCAGCCCTGTTGCTCGGCTCACCGCCTTCGCCCTTCTGAGTAGGGAACGACGGCACGGCTCGTACAGCCGCCGTCACGTCTCTGCTACATTGGTGACCCGGGAGAGCGCGCGTTCCACCGAGCGACACGCTGCCATGGCTCACTGGCCGGAGCCGCAGTTCGACCCACCACTGCCGCCGTTCTCGTCCAGCTACGTCGGCGCATGGTTCGCTCAGTTCGAGGTGGCTCTGGAGCTTAACCACATCTGGATCCAGGAGTTCAAGCACGCGGTACTCCTCGACGTCCTGCCGCTTGCTCTCCAGCTCCACCTCGGCGTTCCATCGCCTGGCCCGCTCCCGTACGACGAACTGCGGCAGCGCGTGCTCGACTTCTTCGGCGCTGTCTACCACCCTCTTCCAGAGGTAGACCGCGCGGTGCGCGCGTCATCTCTGCCAGCGCCCTCACCGCCAGCACCAGACGCGTCTGCTCCTGCGCCCGTTCGCCACCATCAGGCAAGCCTTCCTCCCTCGACTTGCCCCGATACCGTCTCGGCGACCACCCGATTCGCTACCGCACAGTCCCCGGCCTCCGGCTCTCTCCAGGGGTCTCTTTCGTGCGGGTACGCGCACAATGTTGTCGCCGAGGGTATCGTCACGACCATGACACCGGCCAGGTCATCGCCTTTCTCGCCCCCAACGATGGCAGGCGACAGTGGAGACATCGCCGACCCAACGCCGGCTACAGTGCCCCACGCCATCGGGTCTGTCTCCGTCATTGCTCCTCCAATGACGACACCCGACCCGTCCACGCGGTCCGCTGAGCCAGTCTCCGAGGCCGCGCGCGAGCTCGGCACCGCACCGATCCCACTGCCTACGACTCTGCCGGCTAACGCCACCGCGGACGTGGGTCACGACGACCTTCTGCGACCCCCGCTGCATCCCACGTCAGGCGTCCTCCAAGAACCACCGGACGCTCATGCAGGCCCTGACCCCACTTTTTCCAGCCGGTCCGTGGCTTCCTCGCGAAGCACCCTATCGCCGGACGCGTCGGATCGTTGTCGCCTCCCGACAGGTTGTGCCACGTCCACATGCAATGCAAGCGTCGTGGCCCGCCCAGGGCTTCGACTGCATCGCTCGTGCGCGCTCCCTACACGCCATGCAGCGGTGCGGTCCGTCATACGCCACCGGCAATGCTCGCACTGGTACCGTCGACGCGCCATTCGCCTCAAAGGCCTACCAGTTCCTCCTTACTCAAGACGCATGTGCCGATTCTATCGCCGGCTGGACGCGCCCCTCCCAACAGCGTCCGTTCAGCGAGTGCCTCGTCCGTTGCGGAGCTCCCAGTGCCGCCCGCCTGAGCTCTGCGCGGCAACTCGATGCCCTTCACGTTAACGACTTGGACTGTCCACGGACACTTTCGAAACGCGGTTTCACTGGATCACCATTTCGACGTTCCGTCTGGGCGGGGGGTATAGTGAACTAGAAGACTAGCGGGGGGCCCTGTAGCGCCCACCGACGCCGCAGCGCGGAGCGCTATGTTCGGCGCTCTCAGCCGGTGCCTTGGCGCCGGCTATCAAAGAAAGAAAAAAATAAAGAAGCGCAGCGCGTGCTCGAAGCGCAAGCTCGGCACGCGCAGTGTCGTTCCAAAAGCCAGCCACGCTGGTCGTCGCAGCCCCGTCGCTCGGTTCGCCGCCTTCGCCCTTCTGACCAAGGACGACGGCACGGCTCGTACAGCCGCCGTCACGTCTCTCCTACAAACCGATTACTATCGGCTGGGAAGCGCCCGGAACCCACCAGTTCATCCCGCGCAAACCAGGAAACAGGCGGTGGCCTGGCGCCTACTTCAAACGAAGATGTATCATAACCCGGTGGCCTGCAGCAGATTCTATCCAGGGGTGCTATGCAGGATGTGCCGAGTTTCTCGTTTCCACGAGTTTTACCCGAGTTTGCTCAATGGCAGTCAGTGAACGGAGATAGCAAGGAAAGCGCAAGAACAATGGGCCAAAAGAAATGTCGAGATAAAGCCGCGTATGACAACACGAGCACACCCTGCGCGGCGTTTCAAGCGCAGTATTGTTATGAACCATCGCAATTATCATCGCAATTTAGCAATAGCGTGACTGTCCCGCTGTCTATCTGCACACTTGCCCTGAGCCGCTTGCCACGCCTTTCTCGGGCGCGTCAAGGGCGTGCCTCCACTTTCGGGCATTATCTTTCTATCCTCCGTCGAATACGAACAGGGCACATGCTGTGCATTCTTGCATCTACACTTTCCTTCAATCGAATACTTTAAAATACAACAAATAAAATAATGAACAATTTATTTCTTACAGTATCGGTTTTTCGTTTTGAATTCTATAAATTTCTGATTACAAACGGAGATCGAGCTAATTATTTCATTTTGCAATTTTTTGCTGTGCGTGGCGACAGTGAGGCGACAGCTTACAAGCGGATACATTCTAGAAGGTCGCACACACGAGGGACTTCATACAGTGACATGTCGCCAGGGGCGCTGCAGTGCTATTCTCTATTAAGTCAGTCATGACAATGATCTGACTATTCTCTGTCTATTAGGGGAAGGGCAACGCATCGCCGCGGCATGGCTGTTCACCGCAGGCGCTTCATTGAGGCTATTAAGGCCGCCACTTTACCAACGGAAAACGGGACTCAAGCCATAGGGAGGGGAGCAAGGGCTGTCGCCGCAAAATGGCTGTACGGTACCATGTTTATTTCTGTGCGCGAAGCCTCTGTGATTCATTGTGAAGAAGGGCGAGCTGCCCAGCGTCACAATTATTTGCTTTTCATCGCTTGTCCAGTGAAGGTGCCTCTGTGCGCATATACGCAGCATTTTGAGTGTGTTCTGCACTCCAAAGTGCTTGCCGATTGTTTGTGCTGGAGCTAACAGCGATCGCAGATGGATATCGTAACGACACCGCAACAATCGCATTTTGGCAGGGGAGGGCTCTAGTCTGCAGTTATGAAATGAGACTTCGAACGCAGGAAGGTGTTGCAACTGTTTAGTGTGCAGTGCTTGTGTTGAAGAAATGTCATCGTAATGGGTCTAGAAAAGCAGACGATGCCCTACGCTGACCGTGTTAGTGACACTACAGCTCCTCTACATAGCCGATGACAGATCAGTCATCTAAAATGACAGCTGCGATACGTTGTCGTTGGAAAACACTACGCACTCCTCAACATCCTCGTCCACCACGGCGCATCGACACCTTGCAAGTAGCTACAGTGACGTGCCGATAATTATTTGCTGTGTGCTACGTCGCCACTGTGCAGGCAGTGAAACCATGTTGTGGGGCCATCACAGCCCGAGAAGATATACGCGTGTGTATAAGCCAGCGATAGTCGGCGCTCAGTACATTACCGATGGCAGTGCGTTGTGCGTGTTTTATCTCGGCGGTCAAGATTGTTGGTGCCTCTCTGCTTAGCACCGTGTCACTGTTGCCGAACAATAATTTGGGCGTGGCTCAACTTTGGTGGGTGCGCGCACAAGAATTACATGCCTCGCGTGGGGCGTGACCTATGGTTTTAATTGACAGGCGAACTCGTGCCAAACTCGTACATCGCGAAACCGTCTCCGAGTTGAACTCGGGAACATGGCCGCGGCAGCAGCAGCCTGTGTCATCGCATCCAGCGACAGCAAGCGTTAATAGACCGTCTGGGCCCGTTCCCCTACATGACCGAGGTAGAGTTTCAACGTCATCTTCCCCTTTCAAATACGTCAGTGCGCGGGCTGTGTAGCGAGTTAGGGGAAAGGTCTCGTCTGCGGAGACAGGGCGGTGGGCAAATTATGCTTTCGGACCACAGATTGGTGTGAATAGTCTGCAGAGGGAGAGTTCGTGCGATCGCTTCGGCTCTCTGCAGCTTCAAGCGCCGTGCGTTCACCGTGTCCCAGCGCTAGGCCAGGTTCTGCGGCGTCATTGCAGTACTGGGGCACCTGCAAGCACCTAGGGTTCCAACCGGACCAGCCAACCTTTGGTTGGTTGGTCCCATTGTAGTGGTAACATTGTAGAGGAAGACTCAGAATGGATGCCAGGCTACCTTCCGGTGCAACAGGTGCCGAAAGGAGTCTTTACAGCAACATGGTTCCGCTGCACTGTACGGGCAAAGAAGCGAAGGAAGATACTTCGCCAACACGGAACGCCTCGGCCGTCCGAACGTCCACCTGCTTAGGCGGCAAGTGATTTCGCTCACGTACTGCGTGAGCAATAGCGTAGACGTGTGGCTGTTGAAGGAGATGACCAGCGACTTGTTTCCTTTATCGAAGCATGCCATTGCCGACTGGAAGAACTACGCCCGTGAGGTCATGATGAACGAGCTGCTGGCACGACCTCCACTCGGGGGCCCCGGGAAGATAGTGCAATTTGACGAGTGCCTTCTTCGCAGCAAGCGAAAGTACAATCGAGGCCGCCTGTTGAAGGGCGACAACGTTCCACCAAGCCGCCAAAATTACATCGATGTTAAAAGATCGTGCGCCATGGGTCTTCGGCATTGTCTGCGCTACCACAGGAGGGCTGCGACTTTTCAAGGTCGACGACGAGACGAAGCCATTATTGCAGCCATTGTTCAACCAGGGGTCTTTATTCGCAGTAACGCATGGGTCGCATAGAACTGTATTCCAAATTTAGTGGATGCTAACGAGGCGAGCCTCAATCTGCACTGGGAAACAGTCAATCACAGCGTGAAATTTTTAGGCCGCATCACGAGCGTCCAAACGCAAAAAAAAAAAGAAATTTATTGTCAAAACTTGAATCGCCACCTTGTCAGCGGTGGTGACGAGGTAACTGCACCGCTGCTGGAGTCATTCCTGGCATAGATGTCGTGGTAATCACTTAACCGCCACGTGCGCTGCGAAGACCATTTCTTGCGTTTGTTAGAAGCCACGGATCGCTCGGGCTACCCAGTACAAAGACTCTTTCCTGCGGTTGTTAGAAGCCATCGCTCGGCGCTTGCCCGTGTCAAGGTGCATCACAAAGTAAAAGAAAATAAAGCGTAGTTTTCTGACCCTTGTATGAGTGCTTTCCGGCATTCGTGAGTGCTTACACGGTAAGCGCGTGGCAAACCACTACTCCGCTAGCAGACGCTCATTCGTCTCGCAGCCTTACTTTAGCGCGAGCAACGAGAGATCTGTTGAAAGCCCAATGTGAAAACCAGGCGCACACCAATCTGTGCTCGGAAATGGGAGCGCAAGCAGGTAGCAAGCCGCACCAATTCAATCCAGAGGAAAGAGAACGAACAACGAGCGAACTCTTAAACGCCTCGTGCGGAAACCAGCGCACACCGATCTGTGCTCACAAATGCTAGCGCAAGCGCATAGCGAGCCGCGCCAATCCAATCCAGAGGAAGAAAGAGGAGGACGAGGAGGTCTCTTCGTGGTATAACGCGAAACGTATTAAACTGCAAATTAGTCTAATACACATTCAGTGCACATCTTGTAAACTTACAAACGCTTATAACCCACAATAATGTGACTAATATTATCGTAATAAATACATTTATTTGATAACACGCTTGTGCCTGTAATGCACTCGGTGGAACGACAAACAAGTAAAAGAAGGTACGACCATGCACCGACCGTATGATCACGTGAGCCCCAGTTTGTCGACCGCCCATATGGCAATGCCCAAGAGATGATAGCCACCCAAAGTGAACCTAGATAAACCAATGAAAACGGAGGCGTGCCGACCGACAAACTTTGTCTTGTTACCATTAGTTCTTTCATCTTGGGGCGTCGCCAGAGCTCGTGAAGATCCCGAGTTTCGCCAAACTCGGCGCATCCTGCATAGCACCCCAGGGCGATAGAGTGATCACTGCAAATTATGTAAACGTAGGGCGCATCTGCCATGTATTCTATGGGCATGCTCGAAGGTGGCTCCTTTCGAGGGCCGCAAAATTCAAAACCGACACCAGTGGAAGACCCTGCTACTAAGCTCAGAGAAGGAATACCAGTTCTGACCCAGGGGATCTCGGCCCTTTGTTTCTGCGGTTGTCCCGTATGTTTTTTTAACAGCAATAAATGCCAAGCAGCTGCTAGTATACGCCGGCCCCTCTCCTCTTCCTCCCGGGCGCGCGCTTCGATTGGTTGGGTGTTCTCCTCCCGGCGAGTGGGTCACGTCACCTGTCCGGCTCTGCTCCTGCGTGACGGCAATGGCATCGACAGCGCATGCTCGACGAAGAACAACTACGCTGTTAAAAACCATCATCATCAGCGTTGGTTCGAGCGCCGTCTTCTTCCGCAGCTGGCTCGTTGGCGCCCCTCGGTTTGCGCTCTGCACGGCATCCAACGACCCGTCGAACAACAAATCGACACGTAGAACAACAATTTCGGCTCCGTTTTCTGGCTTCAAGTCAGTTCCCGCCCGTTGTGCCTTAGCACTGATGCCAGAACGGATGATGGATGGCCCATTGTTATATCCCTCGCCATCACCGATGCCTCTTTCACAAGTGCCCGGTACTCGGCGGCGGCACGTCCCACCAATCTTTGTACCCCTTTGTCTTTGACGAACATGCCGAAGTCGCTCAATAGAGTCAATAATGATAATAAAGAAATTTACTATAGCAATATCCACTATAGTAGCCCCAGCATAGTCACAGCTTTTCTGGTTTCCAGCTTCACAGTAGTGGAAGGGCTCAGAATTTTTACAGCGAAGCTGTTAAGGGCTCACTCTTCGATGGTAGCGTCCGGATGTACAAAAAAAAAAAACTCTCATTGGCCGTATGCTGTATGGGACGAGCAGTTTCACGTGGAGCGAACGCACAGCGGAGAGCAAACGCGACTTATGTGCGAGTGAAAGCGCGCGAGGGCGAGGAACGTACGCTTTCAGGGGGAGCGAACGCACGGCGGAGAGCAAACGCGAAATATGTGCGAGTGAAAGCGCGCGAGGGATGCGCGCTTTCACGGGGAGCGACCGCGCGGCGGATAGCAAAGGCGACTTCCTAGTGGAAGTGGAGTGGTGGGCGAGGAGGGCATTGAGGCACCCTAGACTCCCACTGCGGCGCATGCGTGCAGCCCAGCCGGCATCTGCCGCTTGTGCCGCCGACTCTCTCTGGGCTCTCGCCAGCCTCTCCCCTAACAGTGGGCCTCTTCAATTATCCGTCTCTAGCAGTCCCGGACTGTCCGAAAGACTGCATACGCAACGCTCATTGGCTGAAAGCACCGTCTCGGGCAGTCCGGGACTGTCAGGAACGGATAATCGAAGAGGCCCATTGTGTACAACGGCGTTTAGCCGTTCCGTCACGCAGACATCGCGCTAGCGCTCTTACCAGTTGCCCTTACAACTAACCATAGCCGGGCCGCGTGTCGTTCGGTCGCAACGAGCGACGCTGAACTGGCAACTTATTCTCCCACGCGAATGGAGGACAGCGGGAAGGCAGTGCGGGAGGGAGGGGTTGCGGCTTCTGCTCTGCGAGCAGCTTGTACTTTGCGCGGCACCCGGCGGTCGCGCACACCGTACCTTGAAAGCGATCTGCAACACGGCTGTTACCTTTGTATGCGCTGTGCTTTCGCCGCTCCGTTTCCGTTGAAGCGATAGACCACCTGAGCTTTCGCCCGCTGCTGCTAGCGCGCTTGCTCACTCCAGCGTTTGGACAGCGGTTGTGTGTGGTCGCACAAACAACGCGCAGAAGTGTTGTCGACGGCGGCGGCGTTTTGCCCGCATTCGCACCGAACGAGCGCGGCGATGGTGACGTGTTTATGAAGAACGTGCCAAACTTTTGCCGTACACCCTATGGCGGTGTACCGTAGCGACCATAATGCCACGGTCCCTGTGGTCACTAAATAAATAAAAACCACCGGATCATACATATTTCTCATTAGTTATTGTTTAAATTGGCAATTACACCATCACTTCTCAATAGTCGTAATTGGAAATACATAATTCCCACCTTAGTACAGCATTTCTCGTCTTCCATCTCTACCCCAGTGCAAGGACTGAGAGTTCTTTTTTTCATTATATGGGAGCAGAATGTTGAACAAAACAAGAAAAAAAAGCGATGCAGGAATTTAAAGTAACTGAAAACAACTTAAAAAGTCACGAAAGCACGTGCACGCGTCCAATAAAGGCATCCAGTCCGGTGCTGTGTCTTGTGCAGGGTACACACTACGAACGTAGGCAGCAGATTCCCGAAAAAACGACCGAGTGCTTCGCTGTGGTTCAGCTTGCCTGTCACAGTTTACTGGGCCAAATCCTACATTGGCCAAGTACCATGAATATGTCATATTGTGCGTGACAAGGATCTTTAGGAGGTCAGAAACGAATTGTTGATAGTAACAAAATTTCTGCTGCACTCAGACAGTTTTTTGTACCCCATTATCAAGCGCCTCATTTGTAATGTTATTACCTAGATGCACTTAAGTGTGTCTGTCGAATGTTCCTTCCGCCAGAGATCATAATTTTTTTTTCATTGGGCAACACTTCCTATCAAAACCTTGTTAGATAAAAGGGGCTGTTTGTTGTCGTGGTCGACAAAAATTCCGCTTCTGTCCACATGCTGAAATTATTGATCACTGTTTTGTAGATTGTAGGAAGCCGTGTTCTTGTGGGACATTTTCCGAAGTGCCCCATGCCAGCGCTTGCTATTTGCTGCGGAAACATGCCCTGCACAGGCGTCCCAGTGCGCGAGAAGTCATGCGATGTGAGATGTGTGCCGCGTAGCATCGATGTGTGCACACTTTGCATTGCAATTGCAAATTACAGCGTAAGCTCTAAAGGGCTTATTCCAACAACCGTTTCGGTTGGTAATGTTATCCGCCGCCGGTCCCCGTTGCAGCTTTATGGGGGCATGGCCTAGAAATGGTTGGATTTTTTTGAGGAAGTAAAAGAGGTTTAAGGAGAGGCATAAAAAGTAACATTCCTGCGCGGCACACCCCGCACAATATCAGAATAAGCTGGAGGAGCATCTCCATGTAAGAAATGCCTGATTAAATCAAGCAGGCCATGTGGCTGTTTGTGACCGCCCCGTTTCATAGCGCATGTCTATATATCACCACCAGCAGCAGCAGTGCAGCATCGTATCGTGACAGTTGTCACGCGATGTCGGATGCACGCCGCTTAGCGTAGATACGTGCAAGTTTTAAATTACAGTTGTGTTGTACTCCACCAGGTGTCACGACATGTAGCCGTTACACTGTGCCGTGCCACGTGTCAAAGGATGTGACATGTGTGCCGCGTAGAATCGTTACCTGTGTTTACTCTTCGGTACACCTTATGGCGCCTCCTCGGAAGGTACGAACCCCCTGCTGAAGAAGCAAGTCGCAGAGCTGCGCGGGCGGCTGCAACCAGGCAACGTCGGGCTCAGCAGACCACTGTGCTGAAAGCTGCACAAGCTACAGCTCAGCGTCAACGGCGGGCGGACAGTTGATTTCGTTCTCACGAAAATGACGCAAAGAGCCTTTGCCGCGAAGACCCTCTAGTGCGTGTTGCCGAAAATGGAGCTCCTATGGAGCCGCGCCTCCGGCATACGCTTTGATTGCGCTGCGTTTGCCGCGCAGGCCTGTGGCTTTTGATTGCGATAGCAATTATTTGGACACTCCAGGTGCACTTCTGCCATCGCTGTGATGTTCCGTAAAAAGTACGCGCCGTATGCTGTATGTGCGAGTGAAAGCTTGCGAGGGTGAGCCAATAATGGCGGCTAAATCTCGCACACGGGAGGAAATCGGGGATGAAACGCACAGTACCGGTGGTAGCGGAGCGAGGTGCATGGGTGTTTCTACTCCGGCGGCTACTGCGTATGGCAGGGCCCCACGGGCCTTACCATGAAAATGACTTGCCATGGGGACAGAGTGCGCCGAGTGCTGATAGCTTTGTATGCGCTGTCTTTTCGCCAATTAGATCGACTTTGAATCGAGAAGCAGCACGAAGGTGAATTCGCTCCCTGCAACCGCGCTTCCTCACTCCAGCGTTTTGACATGCCGTTTCCGCGGTCTTCGAGTGAGATGTGTTGACGTTAGCTCGTGTACGCGTAACACCATACTTGTTAATTTAGTTAGTAAGCGAAGGTTTCCGAGTTTATATGGACGATAAAACTACTATCCTTACTTCGTATAACTATCTACGAATTTGCTATCACAATCGATGCCTCACATTTCGGGCGAAATTGCGACTTATTTCTTTTTATAAATTTGTCTAGCTTTTTGTCACTGGGAGAGCTATTCATAAGAACCATTTTATTGAGATAGGAATCAGGTCACCTTAAGGCGCTCACGCCGGTACCATCGTGCTGTCACGGTATTGACGCGCATGCGTAAACCACGCTTGAAGGATACGTCCAGCTTCAAGAGCGTCGTAGCCGTGACAACCTCACGCAGGATGTAGCCCGTACCGGGATAGGTATGGCTACATCGTGTTCCACCCTGTGTAACAAAATGAATCACCCTTGCGCTCAGCTTAATCACCGCTGCCGTAGCCAGGGCAGCATTCTGACTTATATAGGTGTCATTAGCGTTGCACGCTCACGTTTGAGAGTTCCTACTGAGAAGTTGTCTGCTTACCAAACCCTAGTGCATACTCAGATCTGAACGCTAAAAAGAGTAAACGTCGGGCTGCATCTAGCGCTGCCAATGGCCAAAGTGTTTGCCTGTTATCCGTCTGTTTCATCTCGTGCACTACTGAAATGCGACACCTGTAATGCCGTTGTCAACATTCCTCCCCCTACAGCGTAGTGTCACGGCAGGTATTTGTCAGGACGCTGTTCCTGTTGCGCAGCTGCAGTAGGCTCGCCTGTTGCGTAGCGCCATGTCGACTCATCGTATTGTTCATACAACTTTCAATGAGCTAGCGTGCTACGCTAATCCTCGTTGTCACTTTCAATGTTTCGCCTTTTGTTACATATTTGTCTAGCGTCCATAGTGCCTGGGGTGTACAAGAAAAAGTGTACGCAAGGTTTCGTTACAGTTCTTCACAATAAAGTGCCTTGCCAGAATCTTTTAACCCAGGTTTTGCTTCTTTCTGTCTTTTCTGGCTATAGCTGCACAAGTGCTTTTTAGGAGAAAGCTGTTCACAGTGTTTTATCCTTGCTGCACTGTAGACATACTGTAATGTCTTTGAATAAACGAGCGAGATAGTGATATCTTTAAGGAAAGTATAGAACAAGCATCCCTGGTGAGCACAGGCCGGGCCTGTTCATGCATCGATGGGCCCCGAGTGGGTCCGACCTTGGAGCGACGAACCCGTGTGGGGCCCGGGCAAAGTCGGCCCCCGCAGTACAGTACTCCATAGCGAGCTGCCAGAGTTGTGAAAAGCGAGCGCAAGCGACGCTGCCGATGCTGCCCTGTTCCATTGCCTCTGCGACGATGGATATACAGAGGTTTACTGTAATATCAGCATCTTGTAAAAATAAATAATGCCAGGACAGCTTCACAATGAGAGAACATAGGGCACTAGAGTGGAATGTTGAAGCAAGTAAACATATATAATACGATATCGCAAG
Organism: Dermacentor silvarum; assembly: GCF_013339745.2. NCBI lineage: Eukaryota > Metazoa > Arthropoda > Arachnida > Ixodida > Ixodidae > Dermacentor > Dermacentor silvarum. Next base: position 35,258,232 of record NC_051155.1, on the reverse strand, counting down.
CGGTAGTGAGCAAGGAAGAAGCGTGGTGCAAGAAATTCAAATCAGTGATCATTCTGGCAATATTAAGTATTTACAGCTTTTGACATGAGTGCACTGGCTTAACGCTTATGGTGTGTTTATGAAGAGATGTTCAATGTATGCCTTTCAGATAAAAATTAATCTCGTCGAATTATCGATTCTGCATGTGCAAAAGCAAAAGACTATAACTATTGAAGTTTTTTTTTTCTTTCTTAAACATTTTTGCTTCAACACTCCCAGCACACAGGATAGGGAAGTGACGAACATTTTTCACAGCTTTCCGAGGCTTTGGGTAGAATATTTATTCTGAAGCTATGTTTGCTTTCAGCGAGACTCATCAATGCGTCCCTTAATTACTCTGCTGATCGTTGTGAAGATTTTTACTCGTACGCCTGTGGAGGGTGGCTAACTGAACACGATATACCAGAGGACGATCTAGCGTTTGGTGTTTATGAGAAGTTGGAACAAGATATGCAGAAAACAATAGAAGGTAAATATATTTTTATTTCGCTTTTGTTCTCACGTCTTGTCTTGTTGCTTTTGAAAATAAACCGGCACTTGAGCTCGCTCGCACGGTCAGTGCCGCCGTGCTGTATACACGATCAGACGATGATTTATTGGCATCCCCTTTGAAACGGGGCGGCGACAAATAGTCACCTAGCCTGCTTGATTTAATCAGGCACACTATACATGTGCTTTATCTAGAATTTTTGTGTACCCCTATTATTCTTTTTCTTTTTCAAAAATTTACCTTGTACCGCTACCTATGATTTTAAGGTCGTATCCAAATTTTCCCTGCTTTTTTTCTACCAGTACTCTAATCGTCTCTACGGCTGATCTGTTGATGTTTTCTTCCACTTTAAACCAAAGCGCTTCTGGGAGTTGCACGTTACCTACGGTTCTCGCTGGGTGGATCCCGCCGCATTCCATTAGGATGTGCTGAGTGGTCTCTGGAATCTTTACTGCAGCATACACATGCCTCATCTAGTTCCGAATATTTGTTCCGGTATGTTTTGGTCCTTAGGCAACCGGCTCAAGCCTCAAATAGCAAGGCACTGCCCTTTGTGTTATCGTACAGATTTTCCTTCTAATTTCTTTCTTCTCATTCTTGTTATTCTCCATTGTCCTTTTTGTTTCCATTCTTTGCATACAATTCACGGTCTCTATTTCTCTCACTTTCTTTCTGATGACTCCGGGTTTTCTATACACACTTTCGATTATCCTGTACATGGTTGCCAACTTCCTTGACCTCTTCCTCTATTCTGTGTCCATGCTTTTCATGCAGAGATACTTGTGCACTTTAGACACCCATTTACTTTCATCCATGGTCCTGACCCTTTCTTGAAAACTAATTTTGCTCTGTGCTTCTCTGACTTCAAAAGAGGCCCAACCCATCTCACCCTGAACTGCCTCATTTGTGGTATTACCGTGGGCTTCCAAAGCCAACCGGCATACTAATCTTTGGTTAACTTCCAAACCCGACAAGATATTCGATTTTAAGCATAGAATGGCATTTGCGAATGTTAGCGCTGGCACCATTACTCCTTCCGGATTCCACACACCACCTCATACTTATTGTGGCCCCACAGTGCTCTGTGTTTCATTATTGCTACATTCCGCTTCCCCCCGAAATTTTCAGATTATCTTGGTGGTTGCTTGAGTAATTCTTTCCTTCGTTTATGTGTACGCCGAGGTACTTGTATCGCTTCACTATGGGTATTACTTGCTGTTGAATTGACACCACGAAGTTACTCGTCTCTTCATTAAATATAATAATTCCTGATTTCTCTGTGCTAAACTTAAGGCCTAGATTTGTCGCTGCATTCCCACAGATATTCGCAAGTATCTCTGAATCTTTTTTATTGTCCGCTATTAGCACAATGTCGTCTGCGTACATCAGTCCTGGGACCTTCTGTTGCACCATTTGTCCATTACGCAGTACGATAAATCAAAACCTATTTCGCTGTTTCCCAGTCGTCTTTCTACACCCTTGATGTAAAGCGTGAACAACAATGGTGACCGAGGCATCCTTGCTTCAATCCTTCGTGAATTCCCACCATTTCATTTCCTTTTCGACCTTCCCATACCACTTGTACTTGGTTTTCTCTATATATCTCCCTCAGCAACTCCACGAAATCGTCATCTATGCCTTCGTATTGAAGAATATCCCACAACAATTCCTTGTCTACGTTGCCATAAGCTCCTTTATTATCTAGAAATGCTGTCCATAAAGGTTTTTTCTGAGCTGCTGAAATCTCTATGCACTGAGTTAGTACAAACATATTATCCTCTAAGCGTCTGCCTGGCCTGAACCCATTCTGTAGTTCCCCCAATACAACGTTTTTCTCCACCTACTTCGACAATTGTAATTTATAGCTTGCATTGCCATTCTATATATCACCGACGTTACTGTAACTGGCCTGTGCGAGCTCGTCTTATCCTTATCTCCTTTGCTTTTGTAGATGAGATTCATCTTGCTTTCACGCCATCTAACGGAAATTTTCTTTGTTCTAATCACTTGCTCTATCGCCTTAGTCAACAGTTCCTTGCTTTTTGGACCGAGGTTTTTGATTAGCGGTATTTCGGATTTCATCGGGTCCTGCTGCCGTGTTGTTAGGGACATTTTCTGCTGCCTTTTTCCAATAAAAGCTTACTATGCTAAATTTTGATCTCTCTGGCCTCTCTGCTGTTGCTGGATCTCGTGTCTGAACTAAGCTTTTTCTCGTGCCGAAGTTATTCCTAATAACATCTGTGATGTACCGCAGCGCATCGTCTCCTTCGTAGATGTTACCGTCTTCATCCCTTATAGCCGTTTGCGAGTTTTTAGGTGGAGCTCAGAGTGCTTTTATATGGTTCCAGAATCTTTTTGGAGTGGCTTTGTCTCTTTTGTAAATGTTGTGCACCCAACGTTCACTTGCGCATTTAATTTTCTCTTGTACTAGCTCAATCGCAACCCTTTTCTTTTCACGGTATGTGTTCCATCTAAGGAGCACCTTTCCTTCTTGTAATCCCAACTTTTTGGCTTCTCGATGAGCCCTACGCTCTTCTATAGCTTGTATAATTTCCTTGTTCCACCACTTACGTGGTTTCTCTTTCTAATCCAACAATTGTTTTGCCGTGTCCGCCTTATTTCATGCTGCATAACGTCCACCAGTTCCTTATATTCCCAGACTGCTGTAGGAAAAGCCTCAATTTTCTTCTCTATGTTGTTTGCGATCTCTGTTATTTGCTCGTAAACTTACAAACTTATAGCTCATAAACTCCTTATAAACTCTGAGGCAATTGGTTCATGTTCTGCGCTGGTATCTCGCCCAAACTTTAATGCTAAACGTCTATGATCGCTTCCCAGGCTATTTTGTCCATGTTCGTCTATTATCATTTGGTCTAGTTGTTCGTAGACCATTTCTGAGACTAAGGCGTAGTCGATACATCACTGCCTGTTTCCTCATGGGTACGTTACCTGTCCATGACACTTATTCTCCCTGTTAACTACTATAAGGTTCTGTTAATCACACAGAACCAGCACTAGAGAGCCGTTGTAATCAGTATATCAGTCTAAATCGTCCATGTGTGCGTTCATATCTCCCACTAATATCATCTGGCCCGATTTACTAAACTCATTAATATCGCTTCTAATGCAATCAACCAATTCCTTTTTTTTTCTCTGCTATCACTACCTGTCCATACGTAAGCTACTCCCAGCCACGTCTTTTTACCTTGCCATGTGCCGCTAATCCATAAATGCTCTTTACATGTCTCGTTTTTCCTTGGCCACTTCAGACCTCGCCTAATTAGTACGCCTACGCCTCCGCCTTTTCTTGACCCGGTCATTCTGTGGCACCCTTCCCATACAAAATTGTCAATAACAGGCGGCTGCTCCAAATCTCCTCGATGCGTTTCGGTCAAGGCGTACACGCTAATCGCTTTCATCATTCAGCTGCACGCTCGCAGCGCCCTCTGTGCACGCTCGCAAGTGCACGCTCGCAAGGGCCCTCTGTGTGTTGCAGCAGTGTATGCAAGGACGAGCCTGAAAGGCTAGTGGCTTCCATTGCAACCAGTGGTGGACGTCACGTGCCCTGAATTTTGAAGGCGCAGAACTGCTCGAATTGTGGACTCTGCGCCTGTAAGAACAATCGCTTTGGGGAAAACACGTGCTCTCCCTGTTGTCAGTGGTTTTCAGACCGCCTGCTTTATGGCTACGAATGCTGGCTGGCAAAGATGGACTCTTCATGTGACTTTTTCGGAACACGGTAACATATTCGTCTACTAAGTAAGCGAATGTCTTATGATCACCATCAGCCAATTTTTGTCTCCGCTGCAGGACGAAAGTCTCCCCCGGTGGTGCTGAACCCAGCTAGCTCATCCCAAGTTATGCCTATAAAGGTTCGCACTTCACACCACCGAATTATTCGCCGTCCTCGACTGCGCTTCTCCTCCCTTGGCACCTGTGATGCAGGTTTTTTTTGTTTAATTGGTTCTTATGGTTGTCTGAGGTGGAGCCTTCGAGAACCCAATTGAGGACAAAGCTGTTTGTAGTAAAACGCACACAAACATTTAATAAAGCTAGAACGAAAACAACCTATAAAACAAACTTTCAAAGACATATCTTGACAATAAACACACTCAGAGCTAGAATTATATCAATAGCACACAAGTTCGGACATATCACACGTGTGAATGCGTACAACAGTTTCGACGCAGAGAAGCGGAGATGAGACGATACAAGAAGCGGTGTTGATCTCAACAAAGGAAGGTCGGTTTATTGGACCCTTGAACAGGCGATCCGATTACGGCATATCTGGTTTGGACTGGGACGGCTTGGCGGCACGGGCAGACGGCGGCGGCGTTCTGGCCAGGCAGCTAGGTGTAGAACTCGGGTCCGTAGCCCGACTGCTCACGTTCTGCCCATGGGCGCAGAAGCTCGCCGGCCTCGGGCAGCAGTTCTTGATCGAGTAGAGTGGCGACACCCGGGAACGGGTTAGCAGGAGGCCCCGGTCGGGTGAAGTCCTGGAGGCTCGGGTCCGGAACGCGACGGCTCGTCTTCAACTCCCGGTCCGGTTGCCGACCTTCTCCTGGCGTCGCTTCCTGGAGGTCCCCCTCTTCTGCCAGCGCGCCTGAATTTTCTGCCGCTCTGGCCGTATCGTCTTTAGCTGATTGCCCGCTCAAAGCTGCCTGTTTTCTTTTGATTGGATGCGTTTTCCTTTTATTTTCTCTTCTTGCGCCGCGTGTTCACGTGCCGGACGCTCTTCGACGTTGTTGTCTTCCATCCAGCACGGATTTTGCCTCCGTGCGCGCATTCCGTTTCGTCTCCTTCTTGTCTATCTCCATCCACCGCACCGTGTCGCGCACTCCACACATGACAGCACCCATCCTGTAACTTATTAGGCCACGCGTTATCTTCCGTACGCATTCCATGGCCTGCTCAGCTCACTTATTTCCACCTAATGCCAACTAGAATATTGTCTATCCCCGTTTTCTCTCAAATCCGAACCGCTGTCTTCCTAACGTTACGCCTGATAGTTTTCGTTAAATTGGCCATTGCATGGTTCTTAAAATATTATCACGTTTCATTGTTAGCCTGCAAGTTTCTGCGCCATATAATAATGCCGGTAGAATACAATGATTTGTGCACTTACCTTTTTAAGAAAGGCGGTGATGTGCTAGTTATCATTTGGTATTGTCTGCTGTATATGCTCCGACCCATCATTGTTTTTTAATTTTTTTATTAGTGTACCCTCAAGACCCAGAGGGCGTTACAGAGGGGGTGGGTACAATGTAAATAAAGAACAAAACAATAAAAGGAATTCACAGGAAAAACACAACAGCATTAGTTTGCAGCTACACCAGTAAGTGTTCAGTAACTGCAGACTTGAACAACGCTTGGTCCTCAGTGGCAGCGATGGAGGGGGAAGGTGATTCTACTCTCTACTTGTCTTCGGAAGAAAAGAATGTAAAAAGAGATTAGTGCGGCACAAAGGTACGGCTACTTTATTTGGGTGGTCAACACGTGATGAAAAGTAAGCTGGTTCTGAGATGAATTCCTGTCGAAGTACTTGATTAGGAAAGAAAATTTAATGAATAAGCAAGAGACGGGAAATCCTTCTTCTCATTACCAGGTCTGGAAGGTGAAGAGTGGATTTCATCAAGGTGACACTGGCAGTACGAGCATAATTATTGAGTATAAATTGAGCTGAACGGTTCTGGACCGATTCTAAGGTGTCAATTAGCGTTGATTGAGCTGGGTCCCATACGGCTGAAGCGTACTCGAGCTTTGGACGGATTAATGTTTGATACAGCTGTAGTTTAAGGTGTGCTGGCGCTTGGCGAAAGTTTCGGCGAAGGTAACCAAGAGTACGGCAAGCATTGTTAGTAATGTAGTTAATGTGAGAGTGCCATGATAAATCATTTGATATGTAAACACCAAGGTATTTGTAAGTACTAACCTGCTCTAATTTAGTTCCATTCAAGGTGAAGGTAAAAGGTTCAGAAGTGTTAGAAAAACGCGAGATTGCCATACTTTTACATTTATTTACGTTAGGGGCCTTAGCCATGCACTACACCAGTCAGAGACGCGATTAAGATCAGCTTGAAGAAGGTAGTTGTCGTTTTCGTTAGTTATTCTACGGTACATGACACAGTCATCTGCAAACAATTTTATGGATGACTTGATGTTACACGGAAGGTCATTGATATATATTAAAAAGAGCAAAGGACCTAAAACTGATCCTTGCGGAACGCCAGCAGATTTAACTGCGCAGGGATGTGAGGAACAATCATTAGCTGTTACGTACTGAGTGTGGTTCGTCAGAAAGCATTCTATCCATTTGAGGATATTGGGGTCGATGTTCAGCGTGCTGAGCTTAAGTAGTAATAGTTGGTGCGACACTTTATCAAAGGCTTTTGCGAAGTCTAAAAACATGCAAGTCAACCGGAATTTTATTATCTAGCGCTAAGATGACATCATGCGTAAAAGACAGATGCTGAGTTTCACACGAGTGGTGCTTACGAAAGCCGTGTTGGAACCTGGTGAAGAACGAGTTGGTTTCAAGAAATGTTATAAGGTTAGAATAGATTACATGCTCAAGCATCTTACAGGGGATACTTGTTAACGAAATTGGTCGGTAGTTTAAGGCAGAGTGTTGGTTACCGGATTTAAAGACGGGAATCACCTTCCCCACCTTCCAATCAGGTGGCAGAGTGGAGCACTGAAGAGACTGCATAAAAATGTGTGACAAAATTATTGAAGAGTACACTTTAATGTTTTTCAGAAATTTAGCGTTTATCTCATCGGTGCCGCAGGCAGACGACAGCTTCAGTTTCCGGATTAAGTTAATGACTCCTTCAAATTCAATCACGAGAAAATCTATTGGAAAAAACCCGCGGTCGCAAAGCTGCGGCACCGATATTTCTCGTGAATCGTAAAAACATTGCGAAAAAACGTTGTTAAGAACGGAACAGCATTCTTCGTTGCGCAGTGGACGTCCATCGGAATCAGTAAGTGTTATTACGGTGTCTTTCATTGGCTTAACGCTTTTCCCAAACTTGGATGGGTCAGTAGACATTAGCGAGGGAAGCGTAATGTTGAGATAGTCACTCCTGGCGTTTTTGATAGAAGTGCGATATGCGGAAAGAGCTTCGCGATAAGCGTGCCAACGAAAAACACTGCTGCCGAGCTTTGCAGACCGGAAGAGGCGCTTTTTCTTATTAAGAAGCCTTTGTAGGTTTGTTGTAAACCATGGCGCTCGCTGCTTTTTGGATATAACTTGTACTGGTACGTGCCTGTCGATCAATGAAGCGACTTTGTCTCTAAAGAGGCTCCAATTCTGCTCGAGCGACCTGTCAGAAAAGCCAGGCATATAATTATCGATGAACTGTTCCAGTTCCTTATTTATTGCTGCATAGTCCCCTTTCTTGTAGTTTCTTATAGTCTTGGTAATAGTAGTTCGGGGTGAAATGTCGACGTTCAAGGTAAATTCAAGACAGCAATGGTCACTAAGACCAGGAAAATAAGTCAATGAGTGCACCAAGTTTGGTGTCGTGGTCAGGATCAAATCCAACACCTTAGCAGACGTAAGGCCTACTCTTGTTGGTTTGGTGACCAGTTGAGTGAAATTAAAATCTATACATAAATTAACAAATAGTTTATTCTCGACGGTCATTTCAGTGTTCATAGGGCCGGTACCTGACCAATCAATTTTAGGAAAGTTAAAGTCTCCTAACAGAAACAAAGGAGCTTTGCGGGAATTGTAAAACTAATGAGTTCAACGCGTCATGTAATAATTCACAAAAATCAGGCGTCGCGTTGGGCGGCCTGTAGCACACACAAAAAAGAGCGCTTTCATGACGCAAAGAGATGTGCGAACAAACAAGCTCTGAAGGAAGAATTCGCTGGTATCATATGTGACGCTAGGTTATCGGCTACTGCTATAAGTACACCTCCCTCTTTTCCGGTGTGACGATCACATCGATAGACGGCGTATTTTTTATCGCAGTCAAATAGTTCGCTACTTGCTACTTCGGCAGAAAGCCACGTTTCTGTAAGCGCCACAACGTCAGCAGAGCATAAGTCAACGGTAGCCGATAAAGTGTCTCGCTTATTGGTTATGCTTCGCACATTTGATAGCAGCAAAGATATGCTTCGTGGAACAGGGGGCGTTACGTTTGTTCTGCTAGGACAAGGAAGTGGCACGACCTGCAGACGTAGAAGCGGACGAGAAATCGCTTGAACTTACGGCACTTCCAGATTCTAGCTCACAAATACTATCGGTTGCTCGCGAGTATACAAAGCACTTTTTGTGTATGTATAGTTTGTTGTAACGTACCGTGAACTGCTCCTTACTAGCTTTTCCGTATTCAAAAAGCTTTTTGCGCACACTTCTTGTAGCCTTGCTGAAATCTTCATTAACCGACACGTCACAAGCCCTCAGTTTGGCTCTTGCGGCCAGAATGCCCTCACGTAGCTTGGAAGACGCAAATTTAATTATGACAGGCCGGCACTTACCCGTTGTGAATTTTCCCAGCCTGTGCGCACGAGATATGCGTTCGTCATCAGTACCCAGGTTAAGCTTCAACGTTGAATTAACAATTTTACACACCTTTTCTTCACACTGGGCCCATGTTTCGGAAACACTGTCTTCAATGCCATGTAACATAGATTATCTCGGCGAGAGCGACCTTCAAGCTCGTCAATAAGTTCGGTTAAAGTTGCCAGTTGCGGTGACACGCCCGAGCACACATTTTCTCCAGTCAAGCGCATAGTGTCTTCTACCAGAGAAAGCCTGTTATGAATGTCGCAAATTTTTTCCTCAAGTGAATTCTGCGCTTCTTTGACAGCGTTTAGAGATGCTATAACTTCATTGTGCTTTGAATCAACGTTCTTGCGAAGGGATTTTATCAAAGAAAGAAGTTCTTTGTGCTCTCTGCTTGGCTCCTCCTTCGGCGGCCCAGGGTTTAACTCCACATCACCGGCGAGAAATAATAACCTTGTCTACATATACACACTCGCAACCAAGAGAGAATAACACTTGTGGGCATGGAAGTACTAGCAAACATTGATTGCTAGACCTTTTAGAGTTCAACGAAGGAGAAGAACCCACCTGCACGATAAAGCAGAATGGCGACTGAGGCGGCTGCATCACTGCAGTACTTCCATGCCCACTGAGCGGGGGCGGGGGAGGCCAGCTGCTTAAGAAGCCCTCTTGCGATGCATACGGCGATGTGGAAGACCAGGTTACGGTGAGTACAGGCTGGTACTGGCGAAGAAGTGAAGCGGGCCCATCCCAACAGGCAAAAGGTGTTGGTGGCAGTTCAAGGGGAACACGGCGTCACATCGGGGAGAGGGTAGCTCGGTTCCTGCGCTGCCTTGTAAATTTCTGTAAATTTTCTTATCATGATCATAGTCCTCTGTAAATGCCTAATCTAGATAAACGTACTTTCACACAAGTTATAAAAACTGAATGCCTGTTTTGAATTGTTCTCTTTCTAGGCTGTTGAGTATTGAGCTTCTCTTCAGCCTAATTATCTTCACCCCTATTCTTACAGCTTCGCGGCTAAGGCCCTCAATCATTTGTTATAATTCATTCCTATCGTTGCTGTACAGCACAATGTCATTGCAAACCATACTTTGCAGATATATGTTACTCTTAAACTTATATGTTACTCTTAAACTTTCCGAATCTCATAGCTTTATTCCTTCTTCGAAGTATTATTTCAACTTTCATTGTGAACGATTAGTGTAGCTGTAGAGTCTTTATTGATAGCTGCTAAGATATTCACGTATGCTTCCCGTAATACTTGATTAGCACAATGCCTCTATGACTGCTCATATTCGTGCTGAATCAAATGACTTTTCAAATTGGTTGTACTTCCAAGTAATGTTCAATTGCACGATAGAAGATATGCGCATTGCTCCGCTGTAGTTACGGTGAAAAAAATTCACCGACGATTGCAATACTCCCTAATGCGCAAATTTGAGCGCAGCTCTATACGACTTTTGTGATATATTGGCTAGGCGTGGTCAATATGTCTTGTGCGACACTTAGCAAAAGGAGAGTAGTGTGGTGCTACAGCCTCACTAATCAGGAAAACCGCGAGAGGCAGCACGGAGGCGACCCGTGGGCGCGATTCAAAGAAGCCGCCGCAGACAGACTTTCTCTCCTGCAACGGTTTGTTTCATACTGACGACGCGCTCTACTGTGGTGCCATCTCGTAGCCATCGTCGCCGCAAATGCCGTCTTGCGCGGCACAAACCTTTTCTTCTGACGCTTTCGCCATACCGTCCTCCTCCGCTACCGCCTCGTGGTCCCGCTGCACCCTCCTCCTCCGCTTTCCTCCTTCTCCCGCTGCGCTCCACGATCACTTTCATCCTTCGCTGAGCTTGTTTGCTCGGTTACGCCGAGGGACAACATCGACGCTGTCTGCAGGAACGGGCGCCTAAGAGCTGCGCTCTAAAACAGTAGCAATAGTTGTGAGTCAAGAAACTAGCTCTTGATTGAGCGAACCTGTGCCAACATAAGCAACTGACAGCCGCAGCGCATAAAGCCCCTATATATAAAAAGTAGCGCCATCCACTTGCCTCCTCCTCCGTTCCACTATCGCGCTCAGCGCGACCAGCGCGATCGAGGCGCCATATCGACAGTGGCGTCGCCTGCGTCGGGCCTGCCGTGGCAGACGACGGCTAACGCGTTACCAGAGGAAATCCGAGGAAAACTTCGATCGCGCCCTGCGGAGAAGTTTTTGAGGCGAGATTTTGCTTCGTCAGTCAGTAGCTGGTCTTAATAATGCCGTTTTGGAAGTAGCAACGCGACGATGCGAGACGGTGCAAATATCAAGTGTGCAGCAAGCATTTGCGCACGCCGGATGGTAAACAAAAAAAGCATTTTGCCCTCGCCTTGTCGGTTGCGGCAACTTAAGGCGCAGCAGCATGCCATCACAACGAAGTTCTTGTCCCTAACACGTTTGATCCGTTTGTGCGTACAGCACTTTCGTCGCACAGGCCCGAGAATGGCAGTCGAAGCGCGCTGGAAAGAAAAAAAATATACAACAGCGCAACGCGTGCTTCCACGTGTCACGCATTGGCCAATGGGGGAGCGGAGGAGGCTGGGGCGACAGGAGGCGGCAAGGAGGAAACGCCGGGGTGAGCGCGGTGGCGGCAAGATCTAAGAATGGCGCTACTTTTTATATATAGGGGCTTTAGCACCGCAACGATAGCGGCGAGCCCAGTCGGCGATCGTCGAAATCTGATCTGTGGATCAGACGCATCTCTCATTTATACATGGTTCATTGGCCCTTCCAGCGAAATTGCTGATGCTCGCTTAGGTTCTTGTATGTACACCACTATTCGTGTCGCGCACGCAGTCTCATTACACAAGTCTTGGAGAAAACATAGCCACCAGATAAAAGCAGGGATAACATTCCAGAAACTTGCGATACAGAAAAGCGTGTCGTCTGCTGCGCGATAACTTTTAAGATTCGTCAGCCGGTGAAATACGGTCAACGAATAAAGATGAATACGAGTGCCAATGCCGCCCTTCTTAAAAAGCATATTCCGAATGCTACAAACAGGAGAGCGAAAAACAAAAGCAGGGGGGAGAATGTTCCTATACCTCCTTATTGGTTCTCCTATAGCAGAGGCTCAGTCGACGCTAGCGCCAAGGCGCACTTCAGTTAGACCCTAGCGGATGGATGACGGTACTACGGTGGCGAAAAAAACAAAAAGAAAAGAAAAGCGGCGTGTTTTTTACCCTCCCCCTATCGCTATAGGACTTTTTTTCTTCCTTTTTTTATGATAATGTTGTTCCGCTCGTTTCTCCTTTCCCCCCCTCTTGACTTTCCTATCCCTCTTCCATGCCTCGCCTCACCCTCCCCTCATGCCTCGCCTAATGCTCTTTTTTTTTATTTCTTTAGCTGTCCGCGGTGTGCTTTTTTTTGCCGCGGGAGTATGAGACGCACCGCCGGACCTAAGCGCGCGATTCGCGCTCCTCTCCTGTCCGGCCGTGCCATTCGTGCATTCGTGTTGCGTGCTTGTGGGCAGTGGATTCTTTTTGCGTTTTAGGGGCGAAGCTCCTTAAGGCGGCACCCGTTCGTCCCTCGTCGTAGTAGTAGTGTGTAACCAGTCTGAGAAAAATGAGAAAAAAAATTCCGAAGTTGTGTCCGTAGCGCGGAATCGAACCAGGGACCCCTCGCTTCCGAGCGCGCGGCGTTAGCCCACTACGCCACGAAGCAAACATAGACACAAGCACCACGATGGCAATAAATACCCAACATTAACGAAAGGCCGCGTTTCTAGCGCGTTTCTAACGCGTTTGTGCTAGCGCGTTACGGCCCGTGTAAAAAGCTGGTGTAAGACGATGTGGCCTCTCCGCCTTACCTTCAACGCGTTTCGAACGCGCTGCCCAAGGTGGTGTCAAGTCAAGTTCAAGTCGAGGAGCGTTTATGAATACGGGGGGTATACTCTCTCAGCAGTCATGTGATGGCGTCGGCAAACGCGGTGCACGTTCCGGCATGTGTAAATGGCTGCGTAAGACGCTGTGGCCGCTCCCCCTTACTAGAGAGTACTACACGTCTCTAACGCGTTTGTGCTAGCGTCCCCTTAAGCGGGAGATCCGATGATTCCCTCCGCAGCTTCGCCCACTCATCATCATTCACCCCGTGGATATGCTGTGATTTTTTCATGCACGCAGTCGCGTTCATTATTACGATCAACCAAGCATGTGCCCAAATTGTATTAAAAAATAGTTCCACTTACAACACAGCAGTTCTTTAAACTCACTTTAATGTGTTCGTTTGCAAAAACCAGAATTGGAGCAGACAGTGCAACACACTGTAGAATAGACCAAAACGCGGATGGTGTCTCATGTACGCACACTGCCCACATTTATTGTAATTGCACTAATGGCCAATGCACAGAATAGCTTCACACGACCTGCTTCTCCCTCGGTCCATAAAATCCACCTCCGTGAAGTGCGCCGAGCATATTCTGCGGTTGTTGCTTGACCTTGTCTCTGGGAAAACCCATTAGGTCCATCCTTCCCGCGTAGGTTAAAAACGCTTCCATCCTGAAGAACTGCGAAGATCATAAATTATAACATCCCAGTTTAAACATACTAAACTGAGCTCGTTTCGCGTCGCGGCAGAATACTACTAGTTGTGATATATCAACCTTAATTCTCAGAAACGCATTTTTGAACTATGGCGACCAATTAGATCGAGTGCAAAGCGCACACCTACACACGTATTCTTGCGATACGCACAGGTGGTACTATATTTATAAGGAGCTTTATGTTCGCTGCTTGTTGACATAACGATTTACTGCATCGTTGTGGTGTTTTCAAATCAGCTAGCTGCTGCCTCACCACCGGACAGCCATGTACGACTGCGGACAATTACTATCACAAATAAAAACCGGAAGTAAACTGCATAGTGCTCACCTGTTGTCTTTAGGGATGTGGTAGAATTTCAGATCGCATGGCTGACGTTGTCTTGATGTGTTCGCACACCACTCGAACCACACACGAACAGCGACAGTTGCGAGACAATGCACGGACATTGCACGGACAGTTGCAGACATCACACGGACCACACTGCTAGCGCGGAAGGCGAAAACCGCAAAACTGACCGCATAATGCCAGAAAACAAAATTGCTGCCGTTTTGGCCGTTATCAGCACGGCCAACGACGAGCGCGGGCTGAGCCAGCCGTGCCGCCGATAGTTGAAGGCGAGAGAGAAACGACAAGGTTGAGAGAGGGTTGACAAGATAAAAAAACAGAAAAAGCGATTTTGGTTTCGCATCCATCTCATGGATGGCGCTGCAATTCGCGTGGACAAAAAATCAGCGGAGTTTCCGAGGCCTGACAAAAGTACATGTAGTGAAGAAAAATAACAAAGCAAAAAAAAAAAAAAAAATCACCGCCCCTTCCATTCCGTGAATAGTGGTCAAACAGCAAAGCTGTGTTAATTACGCTGAGTGTTACACCATGCACATAAAACTTCGCAAGCAGTCTATATTGTAAATATTTTGTTTCACCATTCGTTCACCCCATTTTCGTTTTCGCGTGCTTCGCGTGGTGAGCATGCTATAGGAGACCTTTGTTGCGGTTCTCTCAGTGTGTTTATTTTTTTTTGCGTGCAAGTTGCGCCGCCCCTAGGTTAACTTCATCTTCCTGATCGAGGCCTGCACATTTGTTAAGGAGCAACCGCCTAAATCCACCTACTTATACCCTCACTGCGCGTACGCTGACCTGTTCCGTCTAGGCTAATTTGGTCTTTTTTCTCTTCAAACTGAGACCAATTCTACACTTGACTAAGCTATAAACCCTATCATGTACCCCACCTAACATTTCTACGCCCTCGACTACGCTGGTGTCAGCGCAGAGTAAGGAATGCATTTGACTTATAGTTCCTATGATTCCGTAAGGGCTTTTATGTCCACTTCCTGTTCTTTTGCTTTCACAAGGAAGGTATGCGCAGTCGATTCATTATCGCAAATTCTGCACACCATTTCTAGAGTCGATGGCATGGTCGACAATTACTTGTTCCCAAGCCTGCTTTTGTCCAACTTTCTTATTGAAGTCTCCCATCACTACAATATATTGAGCTTGCTCGTTTCTCTTTACTAATTCAACATCATCGTAAAAGTGTTCTACGTCTTCATTATCAAGACTGGACATTGGAGCGCACGCTTGTACTTCTTTCAGTCGATATATCCTGTTATCTTTATCGCAACGATGGCTACCCTTTCATTAATGCTGTATGGTTCACCAATGTCGGCCGCTATGTCTTTATAAATGAGAAATCCTATCCCTTATTCTCTCTTGTCATGAAGAGCTCTCCAGCAGAGGATGGGGTCATTGGTCAGCATTGTATACGATTAACCAGTTCTCCGACCTCATAAAGGCAAATGATATTCTAAGCAATGCATGATAATTCCTCAAAGACCCTGCTTAGCTAGCTTCCCTCGAGAGGACTCGCGTGCTAGGCCTTGCCAAGCCGAGTTACCATAGGTTGCATGACCGTATCCAGAGATTATTATCACCTTCTGCTGCGTCGGAGGTCACAACGCCGCCTTGATCAGGCGCTCCGAAGTCGCTTGAGACTGAGGGCTACAGGTTTAACTGCAAGTCATGGGAGGGATAGTGGCCAAGTACTATACCAGGGAGGCCAATTCCAGTTCTGGTGGCAGGACTGTCTTGCTGAAGCTCATTAGGACGTTTCTATTTTAATTGCACCTGTGCTAGTATGCCCCACTGGCGCTCGGCCATATATTTCTGCCGGTTTCAGGCAACATTCCTGCTAATGGCTACTGGAGGTATATAGTCCCCAAATTCTGGAGCCCTATATTTAAGTAAAAGTGAAATAAATTATTACTGCTGTCACTGCTTCGCCTTTCGGGCAAAACTCGGCCAACTTTTATGTGCTTTGTTTCCTGAAAAGTGGCCTAGCATTTCTCTGCAGTTCTGTCCTTACTTGGTTTTGTGATTCGAAAAGTTAAAGATAACGTATTGACAGAGAAAGTCGACTTCCAAATTACAAATGTTGATTCGAGAATGGTTTTCGACAACTCAGTTTATTATTATTTATTTGAACATAATGGCAGCCTCACATTTGAGGCTGTTGCAGGAAAGGGGCAGGATATATATTCAAGAGAGCACAGTTCACGTAGACGCGGACATATATAAGTTGAGTTGAACAAGGCAGTAAATATGCACTCTATATTCATTATACAAACGCAATAAAAGGATGAGAAAAACTAGTAAAATGCATGTTGGAAGCTTTAGCACATGAAAGAAGCACAAAGAAAGAAAGTGTAGATACAATGGATATTCATTGCGCAAGAGATAAGGCTCCGCAGGTATTGCGGGAATCATGACCAGCAAAAAACTAAGGCAGGAAAACAATAAACTGAGAAGTGAATCATAATGCCACTGTAGGACGCAGCGCGCCTACGTCCCGATCGTAATTACAGAGCATTGTTTGATATCTTGGTGATAAAAGGTTCTTGTGATATGTGCGGTTGACAACATCATCAGGCAAACTGTTCCATTCATGGATTGCATGTGGAAAAAAGGAGTACCTGAATATGTCGTTGTGAAATCTGTATTCTGTTGAGTGCTTGGTGTGTTTTGTTCGGGAACTACGTGTATATGTCAGCAGTTAGTAATATTAAGAAGGAAAAGAAAATTAAGGTACACCATGACTGAAGAGATTACGACAGAAACAGTTCATTAGGAGGGAGGAATTATTTCGTGCTTGGTGTGATTTAGAGCAACACTGTTCTGACAATGGGAATAGACCGGCTTTTACGAATATTTCATGAGCTGTCATCTAAACACCTCACACAAAAATAGCGCGCCAGCACAAATTAACATTCAGCGTTTTCAGGTATGTTTGGTAAATGGATAGTAGCATACCGGCCGCAAATAAATTATTACAAAGTTAGAAAAGAAGTCAACACAACAAAACAGTACCAAAATACTGGAGCCTGATTCTCGTGAATACTTAGCAGGCCAATTTGCTTTCTGCGGCAGTGGGCCCCACTACTAACAAAACTTGGTGCGTGATATCTAGGGCACCCTTTAGGAACCTGCCCGAAGTTTCATTTTGTTTGATCAAAATGCTAACTGGCAAAGCACAGTAAAGAATTTTGTAAGTTGCAATGCTAGTAGATCACGTTTTCTTCCTCCGCAGACTTGCTTGGAAACTTGAGCAGCGCTGGGTGTAAAGAAAACATTGTGGGCAATCTAGAAGCCATGTACAAAAAGTGTTTGGGTAAGTAATAAGATATATGTAATTATCCATCTTTTTACACCGCAGTAATGTACGCTTTTAAGGTTCATGTAATTCATCTTTTACCTCTTTTTTGAGCATGCGAATTCAATTTTAACTAAGATCTTCCGTATAATAAGGACAACACGCCGTCACCCTGAACTTCTTCCTAAAGAAGTGTACATTTCATGGTATAATTCTATGGTGCTGTCGCACCTAAAGTACTATTTGTTTTTATTGGGAACAACTACTGCTATTACCTACACATAATAGAGATCATAATGAAAAATGTATTGCCTGCTATGGGTCATAGAAGTCTTTTAGCGTGCACAATATGCAATTTGTTAAAGTAGAATATTGCCTCGTGTACTTATTTATCGTTTTTTGGGTGACCGGTGTAGGGTAGCAAACCGGTTGTGCTGAAATGGTTAACCTCCCAGTCTTTCCTTCTCCACTCTTTCCTTCTTTTCCTTGGGTGACCGCGTTTCACCGTCTAACATGTTATCACTCAGCGTATGACGGGCCTGCGTGTATCGGAAGTTTCTCGAATCTTATCGATGGTTCTATCCATTGTCTCTTGTCACCGACGCTCATGTAATCTGACTGCTTGTATGCACGACGCGAATTGTGTAGTACAGCCGGGTCCACGTCTGTGTAGAGCGCGCGAGCAGACAGCCTTGCTCTGTGGGGCGACACCATGCGGCAGTTGCGGAATCTGACGCATTGTGCCCAGGAGCATGCGCGGCCTAATATACATGTAATAGAGCATGGTGGTTTGTCACCACTTTAAAGGCACGGCCGTAGACATAGGGGCGAAACTTCGTGATCGCCCAGACGACTGCGAGACACTCTTTTTCTGTGGTAGAGTAGTTCGCCTCGGCACGGGACAGCGAGCGGCTAGCATTTGCTATTACTCTTTCAAGGCCGTCTTGACGTTGGACGAGTACTGCGCCAAGGCCGATGTTACTGGCGTCATTATGCACCTCGATGTCAGCCTCTTTGTCAAAATGAGCCAGGACGGGTGCTGACTGCATGCGTTGTCACAGTTCAGCGAAGGCCGCCTGTTGCTCATGCGTCCAGGCAAATGGCGTGTCATCCCTGGTAAGGCGAGTCAGGGGTTCCGCAATCTTCGAAAAGTTGTCGATGAAGCGGCGATAATACGCACACAAGCCCAGGAAGCGTCGGACGGCCTTCTTGTCGGCAGGAGGAGGAAAAGCTGCTACAGCGGCAAGTTTGTCGGGATCGGGTCGAACTCCTTTGGCGCTGACGACGTGTCCGAGAAACTTGAGCTCTTCATAACCGAAGTCACACTTTTCTGGTTTAAGCTTGAGATCAGCTGATCGGAGCGCTTCTAGCACTTGCCGCAGGCGATGAAGATGTTGTTCAAATGTTTCAGAAGAGACAACTACGTCGTCAAGATACACAAGGCAAGTCTGCCCCTTCAATCCAGCGAGGACAGTATCCATCATTCGCTGGAAGGTTGCTGGGGCTGAACACAAACCGAAAGGGAGCACTCGAAATTCGTAAAGGCCGTCAGGAGTCACAAATGCAGTTTTGTCGTGGTCTCGTTCGTCGACCTCGATCTGCCAGTATGCACTTTTCAAATCGAGTGACGAAAAGTACTGGGCACGCCGCAGTCTATCTAACGAGTCATCGATACGCGGCAGTGGGTACACGTCCTTTTTAGTTACGTTGTTGAGCTTCCGGTAGTCGACGCAAAAGCGTAGCGTTCCGTCTTTCTTTTTGACAAGAACGACCGGGGACGACCATGAGCTGTTAGAAGGTTCGATCACGCCGTCTTCAAGCATCTCTTGTACTTGCGTACGAATCGCGTCGCGTTCCTTAGCCGACACGCGGTAGCGCTGCTGGCGTGTCGGCCGTGCGTCGTCGCATGTGATGATCCTGTGTCTTGTAACTGAAGTCTGGCGTACCTTAGACGAGCTTGCGAAGCATGCCCTGAATTCAAGCAAGAGCTCGTGCAGTGCCGCCTGTTTGTCTGGAGATAACTCTGAATTAATGTCGACGTTGCCCAGTGACTTGTCAGCCATCCTCACTGGTTCAGGGGTAAAACATTCAGCAACGTGCTCTATTTCCTCGGCAAACGCTATCGAAGTACCGCGGAACAGGTGTCGATGCTCGTTACTGAAGTTGGTGACAAGCAATTGAGAACGGCCATCATTAAGCTGTAGCACACTTCTAGCAGCTCAAACACCTTGCATCAGTAGATGCGATAAGTTACTTTCAGCGACCACTTCACCTTCGCGCATTCCACCGCACTTCACTTCGACAAGGACACTGGTTCGCGGAGGAAGCGTAACACATTCGGTGAAGACACGAAGGGCGTCGTCTCGACACTTGTGGTCGTACCTGTCGAGGGCTCGGTCTGCTGAGAAGGTGACTACACCCCCCCGTCGTAGACACGGCGTAGACAACAACCTCGCCCTGACGTAGCTAGTTCACGTTGTGCGCATGAAACCATATGTTGCGCGTTCGTGATTATTATTTTTTATTTATCTTTCTATTTACGCTACTGTTTGCAACCTCTCTGTTTCTTGAGACTGTACCCGTCACGCTTCCCCGCTGTTGTGCTTTCGTTTTTCCTCAAGCTGTGATTGTGTCCTTTGCACGAGCACCTGCCTTGCCCATGCTGTTTCCCCCTCCTTTTCTAACATCGCTTCTTGAGCATCGAGCCGATGCTCTTTCCGAGGAAGGGGGAAATGCCACCAGCAGTAGTGGGTACAGTGCTAAAAGGCAGGCACGGACAAGAAGAAAGAAGTGCGCGTGCTTCCCCGCCCGCTCGATAGCCAGCCCCCAGCGCCGTGCTTTTAAGGAGCCTACCCTCAATAAACGTCACGTCACCCGTTCTCTCACAAGGCGCGTGACAATATCTATGGTGAGCGCTTTCAGCTTGCTCATCGTTTTCATCTTTATACAATTGTCATCCCAGATCTCCTTCTTAGCGGGTGCTATCTGTGGCTTCACCTAATAACAGCGTTTGATGTGGTTCCGCTCTTTTAAGTGGCGGAGTTTCTCTTCGATCCTAGTGCCATACCAGCTTCCTGATTTCTCTGGCGCTGCTCTTATGCCACCCATACGCCTGCCTAGAAGTGAAAGGTTGAATTCCGGCACCTCTGCTTCTACTATAGTCCTACAGGTCGAGGAACACCAAGCGCGTCAGTATGGACTGTCAATAGCCGTCATCGTGATACGCAAGATTACGCACGACACCATGAGGACATTGAGGACTGGACTGACAACTACAAGAATGTAAGCGACTATAACAAGTGGTTGACTGTCGAATGTTAGTAAACGTCGCATTTTACCTCACGCACGTCGCGAAAACATGGTTCATCTACAAGGTACAGGAAGTCGCCGATTAGGCCGCAGTTACGCAGATCCGACGTATCTTCGGCACTACTCCTCGCTGTTCTCATGCCGCCAAAACAAAGCTAGCCAATCGCTGCCAACACGAAGGCGAGTCGTATACTTCGTACAAGACGTCTTGACACTTTGCCGACAGGCCAGTAGTAACATAACTGAAGCAGACCACATCCGACACATTTTGAAAGGAATCAGTGCCGTCGCATTCATAGCCCATGGTGGTTAAAAACCCAAATTCAATTAGTGACATCACCACTACACGCCAGCGGCGTGACAAGCTTCACTCCCTTCAGGTACGGCGTCCCTATGACATTGCGCAGATACCCAGTGAGGCTGATCTACAGGATCTACGGACTCACATACACACCATCATACGTGAAGAGCAGCCACGGTCAAGATGCGGCGTTCCGGCGTGTTGCTCCTCACAAATACACAGCTTCTGTACTCTGTAAGATCATCAGGGAAGAAGCAGCGTCGTTGTCATATGCATAACGTTAGAGTCTTTTCACCACCCCATCGCGTCCCCACGTATGCTGACGTCGCCTCGCAGCCGCCTCCGGTGGTGCAGACCTCAACACGTTTCCCTGCCTTTAATCAAGCTGCTAAGCTGGGGTTAGAGCAACCCGCTGCCCAATATCAAGCTGATGTACCTTGCCGACTGCTACTGCTTGTATTCCCCTAGCTCCGATGACTAATTAACTACGCACCGGCCACGGCAGGGTATTCCCATCATAGAATGTGTTAGCGCGACTGAACGAGGACGTAGAACAGAACAGACACAGAGAGAAAGCGCTGGTATTCCTCTGGCCCGCAATCCCTACCCCCGTGCTAGTACTGCGAAAATCGGGGGCACATTTCACGCTTTTGCTGTCGGTGTCAGCTCGACGAACGCCGAGCTTCCGCGACGTTTGAGCGTTACCTTGTCCGTTGACTGGACGTTTACGAACCACGCGTGTAGTCAGCTCCCTCTCATCGATTTCCTTCCCCTGGGAACTCTGTGGATACACCTCGCCATTACCGCTCGTCGCGCCTCAGTCTCCGCCCTGCCGCCGCTCTACTTCACCGCTTCGTGCCATTATGACGCCTCTCGATCCAAACTCGGAGCAGTACCGCAAATGCTCAACCACCGTTACCGCGCGAGGCCGGTGCAGCCTATCCCGTCCACGCCATCTGAGTTCGTAGGCATCGGTCTGTATGGTCAACTCCCGAAAATGCCCACTGGTAACAGCTGGATTGTCACTGCTACCGACCAGGCTTCTCTTTTATCAAGCACTGCCTCTGAAATCGCCAACTTCTCTTTACGGTATGGCAACGCGTATTTTTCCCGCGTTCTCTATGAACCGCTTTGCGCGTCTCGCATAATACATAGAACAAGGTCCACGTACTGCCATCAGACCAGTGGTCTGACAACGCTTTCATCGTACTGTAGCTTACTTCATATATATATATATATATATATATATATGTTGTCACTGTCAACGCGAACAAGAGACAACACGTTGAACAAGACGGCGGAACAACCAGAACAACAGACGTCTTCTTCGTCTTTGAGTTCCCCCTATCCCACTACACGGAGCACGTTAAAGCACATATCGTCATCGTAGTCTAAATGTCTACATAGAGTACGCGTCATTAGCTCTCCCTCGAAAAGAGCATCGCCCCGATGCTAAACAAAAAGTTCGCTTGGTGAAAACGAAAGTCCCTCGTGCAGTCACTCGCTGACGTAGGGCTTCATGCGCACTACGTGTACAAGTTCAGAACGGTGTTGGCGGTGCCTTGTGCAGTAAGGGCAATCTGGAATGACGTCGTATGTGACGTCACTTAGCCGACGGAGCACTTTATAGGGACCGAAATACCGCCTCAGCAGCTTCTCAGATAGTCCCCGTTTTCGTATAGGCGTCCAGACCCATACTCTGTCACCGGTGTCGTAAGTTACAGGCCTATGACGGGCATTATAGCGACCTCCATCGTATTCTTGCTGCAGGTGTATTTGCACGCGTGCGAGCTGCCTGGCTTCTTCTGCACGTTGCGTAAACGCATCGGCATCCGTGTCAATGTCGTCAGGTTCGCGTGGTAGCATGGCGTCGAGCATCGTCCTTACTTCGCGTCCGTGGTCAAGGCTGAATGGAGTCATCCGTGTAGTTTCTTGCTTAGCCGTGTTATAAGCAAACGTGATATAAGGTTGATACTCGTCCCAATCTTTGTGCTGTATATTCACGTACATGGAAAGCATGTCTTCGAGTGTTTTGTTCAGGCGCTCTGTTAGTCCGTTTGTTTGTGGACGGTAGGCTGTTGTCTTTCGATGAGTTGTGCCACTGAGCATCAGGAAGTGATCTAAAAGCGCGGCTGTGAATGCGGTGCCTCGGTCTGTTATGACGATGGTTGGTGCGCCATGTCTCAGCACAACATTCTCTATGAAAAATCGGGCCACCTCTGCTGCTGTGCTTCTCTGGATAGCTTTTGTTTCGGCGTAGTGAGTGAGATAGTCAGTTGCTACAATAACCCATCGGTTACCAGTAGTAGAAGTAGGAAGTGGACCCAAGAGGTGAATTCTGATCTGGTCAAATGGCGTTTGCGGTACTTGAACGGGTTGTAGCAAACCGGCTGGTTTCGTTGGAGGTGACTTGCGCCGCTGACAATCTAGGCAGGTCCGAACGTGATGTTTCACGGCAACGGGCAGTCCTGGCCAATAATATCTTTGTCGCACTCTGTTCAGTGTTCGCATATATCCTAGATGCCCAGAAGTGACCTCCTTGTGGCATGCTTCCAGCACTTCCCTATGAAGAGCAGTAAGAACGACGAGCAAATAGCTTGATCCGCTCGATGAGAAGTTCATTTCGTATAGGACTTTGTTTATTAAGCAATAGGATGATAATCCTCTTGCGAAAGCTTTAGGTGCTGTCTGAGTTCGTCCGTCCAAGAAATTAATCAGGCCAAGCAACTCAGGGTCGTCACGTTGTTGTTGTGCAATGGTAGACGTGTCGAGAAGACCGAGGAATGCTGTTTCCTCTTCATCGGTCGAAGGAGCTGATTATATGGGTGACCGAGACAGGCAGTCGGCCGTCGGTATGCCGTTTCCCCGACTTGTGCTGGACCGTCATATCAAACTCTTTCTTTCGATAATCCACACAGAAACACAGGCTGCCGTCCTTCTTCTTTACCAAAACTACAGGTGATGCCCACGGGCTCTTGGAAGGCTGAATCACATCGTCTTCAAGCGTTTGGTTTACCTGCTGCGGTATCGCTTCACGTTCCTTTGGGGCCACACGATAAGCGTTTTGGTGAATCGGTCTCGCTTCGTCCTCTGTGATTATGCGGTGCTTGGTCAGGGGCGTCCGACCGACTCTTGACGTCGTCGCAAAGCAGTCGCGGAACTCGGCCAGTAGTGCAAGAAGTCGTTCTCGCTCGTGTTGCGGTAAAGTAGCGTTTACGTCAAGCACAGGTGCTGCGTCTTGCGCATGCGCTTCTTCTAGTACTGAAAAGCACCCACGAACATCAGCGACATCGTCAAAATAGGCCACAGCCGTGCCCTTTGGTAGGTGCCGTCGCTCTGTGCTAAAATTGGTCAACAACAGGTTCGTGCGCCCATCGGGTATATTTACGATGCCTCGTGCAACGGCGATACCGTGAGTAAATAACAAGGGAGTTACTTGGTCTGCAACTCCTTCACAATCAAACGGTACGTCACATGCAACCGAAACAAGGATACATGACCGAGGTCCACGTCGTTTTCGATTAGACGACAGGCGTTACGTTTCGGCGATAAGCAGTGAATTAAATCCGGAGTCCTAGTGAAACGTAATCAAGCGGTCCGGGATGTTGATTATGGCGTCGCATTCCCGTAGAAAATCCATGCCTAGGATTAACTCTTTACAGCATGTTGCAAGAACTAAGAAAGTTGCCACGAAGGACGAACCTCCTATGGTGACTATCGCCGCACAGCTTCCAGCAGGCGTGAGCAGTTGGCCGCCCGCAGTCTTTATATGAGGTCCGGTCCAGGGCGTTTTTACTTTCTTAAGGCGAACGGCTAGAGCTTGACTCATTATCGAATAATCGGCACCAGTGTCGACTAGCGCTGTCACTTGCTGTCCGTCAACTGAAACAATAATATCGGCGCTCACAATTTCGTCGGTGTCAGAGTTTGTCGTTTTCACGGTGTCCTGCGGCGGAATTATTGGGGGTTTTTCGTCGTCTTGTCGGCCCCGGCGTGGACTGGGCGACATTCTGCCCCGGAGGTCAGCAAAAGTATGTCCACTCGGTGCACATGAATGAGCAGGGGACGGAGAGCGTGACCGCCGTCCAAAATCGGCCTGGTGGTTGGGCTGAGAGTCATCGTTCAGAGTGCGCGCTGCGCGAACACCTTGAAAAACAGTGTCGTCGCGGCGTAGCATGTAGTCGTCACTGGTGCGTCGACCGTCAGACCAGGACTGAAGAGGTCGAAATGAGGCGTCGCGGTACCAGCAATGGCGGGAAATATGCCGATGCCTCCGCAGTGATAACAGAGGGGGCGCCTATCAACCGTGCGCCATGGGTCCGTTTTTCGAATTTGCGGGCGCCTCGAAGCCCCTTCTTGTGGCGATGACAAAAATGTAGCGGATGACGGCTGGCGGTAGGACGGGATCGGCACAACAGGTGGGTGTCTAAGAGGTTCCTCTGGTGGTGATGACCAAGGTGTGGCTCTCGGTGGCTGATGTTGCGACCGTATGGACATAGCAGCTGGTTGACATCGGACAGCGTCGGCATAACTCAGGGGACGCTGCTCGTAAGCAGTATCGCCTGCGGAGAACCCTTGCCTAATTTCCTCACGTACGACTTCAGCGACTGACGCCATGGGTGTGCCCATTGCCGGTATCCCGAGCTTCTGAAGTTCTTCGCGAAGAATCTCCCTAATTAGATCACGAAGGGAGTTCTGATTGCTAACCGTCATTGCGGCGGCATCGATAGGAGTGCTGCTGGGCAAGCGATCATACTGCCTGCATCTTAGATGGAGTGCGCGTTCAATACCAGTTGCTTCCTTTATAAAATCCGCCACGGTACTCGGTGGATTGCGCACAAGTCCGGCGAACAGTTCTTCTTTTATGCCACGCATAAGGTAGCGTAATTTCTTTTCCTCATGAGAGTCAGCTCTACGACACAGGCCGACCATGTCCTCGGCAAACATCGCTACAGTTTCGTTGGCTTTCTGAAAGCGCAGCTCAATTAGTTGCTGGGCACGGTCCCGTCGATCGACACTCGCAATTGTTTCAATCAGCTGATGTTGGAAATCATTCCATGTAGCGAAACTGGCTTCGCGGTTTTCAAACGACGTGCGAGCACTACCGTCAAGGGCGAAATACGCGTGGGAGAGCTTTTGTTGAGCAGTCCACCCATTGACCTTGGCAACACGTTCGTACTGGTCAAGCCAGTCTTCAACATATTCATGTGTGCCACCATGAAAGCGATCGGGAATCAGTGGTTGCAGAAGGGTTACCTGGGACGCACTGTGAGTAGAGCTGTCTGTGGAACACTGAAACTTGTGGCAGGCTGGCGGTTGCCATTGGCAGAGGTAGACAGGGCTCGGACGAGCGTTCTTGTAGGGGGTTGAGCTCGGGGGCAAGGCCTAGCAACCGCCGACTGAAGTGATGTACAGGAGGTGCAATTGGAGATGGGCTGGATGAATGGCTCCCAGGAGGAGTCCGGAGCATCAGGCAGGGTTGTATACCCAGCACCTCCTCCAGTGTCACGTGTCAACGCGAACAAGAGACAACACGTTGAACAAGACGGCGGAACAGCTTTAGAAACACCAGAACAACAGACGTCTTCTTCGTCTTCGAGTTTCCCCTGTCCCACCACACGGAGCACGTTAAAGCACATATCGTCATCGTAGTCTAAATGTCTACATAGAGCACGCGTCAATTATATTGTTACGCGCTATTCCCGCACACTGAAGTACTCATCCTGCCGAGCATGAAAGAATGCGCCAGAAAGACGCTGAAGATGACGATCGGAGTAATGCTCGTGTTGTTGTTCCGCCATGCTGCCTGCAGCCGTCTCTCTTTGTCTATATCTTGTAAATACAATTTCCCATCCCTTTTGGCTACTCTTATCTCCGTGGCCATATATATATATATATATATTGTAACGGAATGAGGGACACAGAGACAGCACCCGTTCCTGGGCCACCTTGCTTGCTTGCTTCCTATAGCATGGCGCATACCCACCACGGGAGATTGGGCAAGAAGCCGGCGGTTAAACAGGTGGGGTGGGGGGGGGGGCGAAAACTTTAGGTAAGAAGTATTGTGCGGATACAGTTGCAATTATTCAATGAAACTAACTGATGTTAGAGCCGTATTGCCAGCTGTTCTGTGATCTGCCCACGTCCTCTTCCTCTACCTCACTCTTCGCCCAAGCAGTCAAGACACGGTGCCGTTCTACCACGTCACACTCGGCCACGTTGTGGATCTGACAAACAAAAAAAGAAATAAAAGTTCAGGCCAGTCGGCGTAATCTTTTCTTGAGGCGCGACACATGCACGGCGAAGTTATTTGTTTTCCGCCGGTCAAGTCCAAAGCTTGGATCCGAGGTGCTAAAACACCATGTATTGTCTCCGACGCGCATGGTGATGGCGAAGGGCCCCTCGAACTTTGCGAGTAACTTCTTTCCCGGACAGTTGCCACCTCTTTGCAACCACACCTGGTCTTCGATGTTGTACGCAGGAGCAGGTCGACGGCGGCGGTCATAATAGTGCTTCTGTTTTTCTTGCGCTTGTGTCCCTTTTTCCTTCGCCGCAGCTGTGATCTTCTGGCAGGCGACTGTGCGACTGTCAGAGCGTGTGACGCTAACGGGAGCATCTAGCCTGAGGACCGCGTTCAGCTGAGGCAGCTTCCCAAATACGATGTCATACGGCGTCACACCAGTAGAGGTATGGAGCGCTGTGTTTACCGCATATGCAAATACCGGAAGGTGGACTTCACAATCGGACTATCCTTTCTGTCCTACTATTGTATATGGAACAACCCGTGCCTGAATGCTCTGGTTTGTTCGCTCAGTAAGGCCGTTTGCCTGGGGATGAAGCGCGGATGTATAATGATGCTGCACCCCCGCCGTGGAAAGGTGCTTTCGTAGTTTCCGGCTGCGAAATGTTGTGGCATGATCTGATATCAATTTCTTTGGCAAGCCATGTCTCCCTTCAGACCTGTGTTGCAGAAAATCGACTAAATCAGTTGATGCCAAGGATGGTACGGCAGTCACTTCCACGTATTTGGACAGATAGTCCACAGCTACAATGATGTAGCGGCCCTATGTATTCAATAGCAACCGTATGAAAGATGTCGTCGGTTATCTCCGCAGGTGTTAACAGTCCAGGCTGGCACCCCGGCAGTCTCTTAAACTGTTGACATGCTTCGCAGCTAGCAACGTAGGAGCGAACATTGCTTTGCATCTTCGGCCACCAGAAGCGTTTTTGTAGCTTGCGTAGCGTGGCTCGTTGGCCAATGTGTCCTCCTTCGGGGGTGTCATGAATGGCTCGCAGTATCTCTGTGCGAAAACACTTCGGAACCGCCAGGAGGTAACGTTTTTCCGAGCGGTTGTTTTACCACCAACAACGGTACAATACACCATAGCGTATTGCAAACATCGAGTTTGTTTTTCTGCCAGTTATAGAGGCAATTATTGTCGTGAAGTCTTTGTCCTCTTGTTTCGCTTTAGGCAATTCTACTTGGGTAAGAAAGATGTGATTTTGCCTGTTTCGTTCAAAGCGTTCGACGGGGTTGCGTGATAAGGCATCGGCGATGCTATTAAAGACCCCGGCACGATGACCCACGTCAAAATCACATTCTTGAAGCGTGATAATTCACCGGACGAATTTGTGCTTTAGCTGTTGCTTGGAAAACATCGACATAACGCAGAAATATCAGTTAGCATGGTGAATCTGCGCCCGAACAGATAGTGTCGGAATTTCTCATCCACCACTACTGTCAGACATTCCAACTCATTGTAATGATAGCGGCGCTAGGTGTGGGAGAGTTTTCGGCTGGCATAAGCAACGATGTGTTCGGCGCCATCAGGATCGTGTTGCACGAGCACTGCCCCTAGAACGCCTTGGCTAGCATCGGTGTGCACTTCAGTGGTCCAGTCATCATTGAAGTGGCTTAATACTGGACAGACAGCGAGCTTTTGCTTTATCGTCTTGAAAGCGTTTTCTTGCGCGGCGCCCCACTCAAACTGCTCCTCCTTTTAAAGGTGATCACTCAAGCGAGCTGGGGTCGAAGCGGAGTGTGGAATAAACCTCCGCAAATACGAGGCCATAACCAGAAATGACTGAACTTGTTTCAGGCAGGTTTGTGTGGGATATTCCGACACTGCCACTATACGCTCCAAAAGTGGCTGAATGCCATCACGGGAAATATTATGTCCAAGTTACGATTTCTTATACAGACCAAACTGGCACTGCTCGTGGTTTAAGCGAAACCCCGCCTCGTAAAGTCTGTGAAGCACTTCATCTAAATTGCGAAGGTGTTCATCCTCGATGGTTCCAACAACCAGGTTGTCATCTAAGTAAACCACACAGGCTTGGTTCTTCAGATACCCTAGAACTGAATTCATCGCGCGCTGAAATGCACTAGGGGCCGTTCGCAGCCCAAACGGCGTGTGATTGAATTTATACAAGCCGTACGGAGTGCGAACGGCTGTCTTGCACCTATCTTCTTCAGCAACGCTGATCTGAGAATACCCTGCGCGTAAGTCCAGCGACGAAAAGAACCTGCAGAGGCGTACTGTGTCAATAGCGCCGTCAATTCGGGGTAAGAGGTACGAGTCGGGGCGTCGTACACTTGTTGAGCTCCCGGTAATCCACGGAGAAACGCGAGGACCCGTTTTTCTTCCGCACGAGCACGACGGGCGCTGCCCACGGACTTGATGAAAGTCTAATTATGCCCGCGAGAGCATTTCGCTTACTTGATCTGCGATCACGGAGCGCTTCCTCTCAGCGTATCTTCTCAATGGTACGCATATCGGAGGATGGTTCCCTGTCGATATTCGACGCAGGAACATCTTAGTGCCCGTGAGATCGGCGGTAGTGTCAGCGAACACCGCTTCATGGCGAGCCAGTATCGAATTTAATGTAAGCAAACTAAGCGGCTCACCTCTCGGCGTTGGCAGGGGCGTCGCAGTAGTCTCAGTTGAGGCAGGCCGGAGCTTTACATGGCCGCAATGGATGGTGAGTTGAATGTCGTCGCACAGTAGAAAATCTGATCCGAGAATCATGTGCGTAGGCAGGTCCTCGAAGACGGGAATGGCCGGGAGAAACTTTGTCCCTGCTGTTGTCCGGACATAAACGTCGAGCATTATCCACTGGCATTGCACTACCTCCTAGTCCGTGGATTGGAGGCTGCGTCCACGGAGAAATGGTGTCGGGAGCACGACCCTGGTATAGTGCCTGCCGTCCGATCGGCGCCGGTGTCAATGAGTGCGGATAAGTCGCCTATTCCTTCGACATGTACGGTAACAGTGGCGTTGCGTAGGCCTGGTACTGAACTAGGGACTGCGGCTGTTGGCGGAATTCCTTGGCATGGTGTCCAAGACATCCGCAAGAAAAGCAGGCCCGGCGCGCTGAGAGGGGTGCTGACAGTCCAGCCTGCAGCACGCCGAAAGTGAGACGGCTTTGAGTACACTGCTGCAGTTCCGCGTCCTTGTGATCGAAAAACCAGGGATGTGATCTCAGGAGACTGAGAAGACAGGATCGCAGCATGAGTAGAGTGCACAGTCCGTCGATCACGTACTGGCGCGCAGCTGGAGACGGCTGTGTGAGGCCACAGTCTTTGAGGAGTCGGAGCTTATCGTAGACGTAATTGGTGAAGTATTGAGTGGGAGCACGTCGGCGCGACCGCATACGCGTGAACTGGTCATCGTGGGTGGAGGAGAGCGCACTGAAGGCAAGCACTAAAGCTGCACTCCATTCGGTCAAAGTTTGGTGATTGCAGCCATCGTATCGATGCCATGCTTTGGCGGAATCGCGAAGTCGCCTCTCAACAATCGATATTTTGACGTCGTAAGGCCAAGAGTACCGACTGGCCAGGGAAATGATGTTTTGCTGCCAGAGTGTCGGCTTATCCGGAAACCCTCGAAATTCCGGAATTTCTGTGAGAGATGGCCGAGGCAGTGTGGTACGTGCCAAGGCTGTGGCGACGGAGATGTTGGCTTCTTCAAAGTACTTGTTTCGCAGCGATTGTCTGTGTGCATACGGCAGGGTAGCTCGAAACCACATTCCAGGTAGGAGTTGTTAACTCTGGCGTCGATGTTGAGGTCGCTTGCGGCGCGGTACGGGAACAAAACCGAAGGGAGCGCGTACGGCGTCCCTTGGCGCCGAGGTAGTTTCTATATCAACAGCAGTATAGTCGCTGACCTGAGCTGTGTTGACGGTTGCAGACAGTGTGCTCGCGTGGACAGGAGTGGTAGTGAGCTCGGTTGCAGAAGCCAGAGTAGTAGAAACAGCGGCAAGGGGAAGTGTGCGTCCGCTCCGCAACACGGTGTCCGACTGCACGTCGTCCAACAGAGGATCGTTGGTGGACTGCGCCACTGTGACGGAATGAGAGACACAGAGACAGCGTCCGTGCCTGGCCCAGCTTTTCTATTATCGGCCCACCTCCTCTTCCTCTACTTGGCTGTTCGCCCAAGCAGACGAGACGCGGTGCCGTTTTTCCACATCACAGTAAATATATATATATACTGTGATGTGTAAAAACGGCACCGCGTCTATATATATACATATATATATATATATATATATATATATATATATATATATATATATATATAAGCACTCCCCGACCACACTAACTGGGATATCCTGCTTCCTTTTGTCACATTTATTTAAACCTCAGCCATTCAATGCACAACTGGACAGCACCCATTTTGTCTCGTCCAAGGGCGCAATGCTACTTCAGTGTGAGACATTACCTTCTTATCTGCTGCCCCGTTTAGCACGGCTTCCCTTCTGGCAGAGTTTGTTTCACGAGTCAACTATACCAGTACTGTTCGCTGTGACCACAAACGAAATGTGTGGCATTATTCCGCCCAGGCGACGTAGTTCTTCTATGGACCCCCATTCAAACCCGTGGACTCTGTGAGAAGTTTCTACATCGCTACATTGGCGTGTAAACCATCATTTAACAAAGTCTAATGTGAATTACCGTATTCCCCGGCTCATTTTGTCGACGAACGCCGTCCCCTCAACACCGAGGTTGTCCACGTGTCCAGCCTAAAGCCGTTTACTCGTCGCTCGCTTATCCTTTCATTTGCGGCTAGGTTGTCTACTAGAAGAGAATATACAAAGAGTAGGAGCGCTTTTAGTGCAACTCATCGTTTTGGGCTGTATATAATCACCATCAACTGAGATCTTTTTGGCGGGTGCTATCTGTGGTTGTGCCTAATAAAAGCGTTCGTTATCGTTCCGTACTTATAAAATATACATACAGTGACGGGACTTTTCAATAGACCATATGTAATTTGAAGGATAAGAAGCTCAACTTCGGGGTTCTCTTTCGTTTACTTGCGCATCAGTTTCAGTTGGTTGACTAACCGCTAGCAGTAATGTCATCTAGTTGTTGATTTAGGGAAGTAGTCATTCTTCGTACCAACATTATATAATATTCTCGATAGCAATATTAGGAAATCCTGAAAAATTGTCGTCGGTTCATTGACCGAAACTGCTGGCAAAGTTGTGCTTGTCATCTTTCTATATTTATTTCCACACCTTGCAACAGGCGCCACATAGTTAGAAAGCATACGAAGACGCATGCCAGTCCACGCGCCATGCGCCGGCACCTGCTTTGGCGGGCGCCACTGAAGGAACAGATGAAGTACCACCGATACAAGCACGGCGCTTAAGTGTTTCGTGTCCTCAGTTGGCGGCCCGAGACTCGGGCTCAGAGCTTCAACAAAAGGTCGCCTGCTTTTTCTAGAATGTGGCATTTCTTGTGGATGTGCTGGGTAGCCTCGACCTACGCAACAGACCCCTGCTAGCAGCAAGAACATCAGCACCATACCGGAGCTTACACCAGTGCACCGTGCCAGCCCGAAAATTCGGGGACTAGAGCCTGAGATTGTACCGAATTGAATAGCATCGCCATCACCGCGGCCATCCTAGCCAAACCGAGCAGATACATCGAGGAATACGCAGGGGCGGTCTCAGAGCCTTCGCCTGAAAAATTGACGTCAGCGACCTTTCGAGACGAGGCCAATGATACACGACATCCTGAAGATCTTGAATCGACGCTACCTCAAACCGACAGAGATTTGATGACGCCTGTATCCGGAGATTCGACAATGCCTGTATACAGAGATATGACGACACCTGTACCTCAGCCTGGAGACAAGTGTGCTAGTATACACTGGTGCTCAATACTCGATTGTTAGCGGAAAATTGGCGAGCCTTCTCAAGGAAGGTATTATGCGTTGGACTCGGACACAAGTTCGTACAACTTGCGGACACGTTGTCCCACCGCTAACGTGAGCGCTGCTAGGATACGAATCCGAAATTACATGTTTCTCGCTAGCTGCATTGTTATGCATCAATGTTCCCGTGATTTAATACTTGGAATGAAATTTCCCGGGGCAATATGGTGCCATCATCGACCTCAGGAAGCGTAATATCACTTTCTCATTGAGGAAAGCTACGACACAAGGTGGTGCCTGCCGCCATATAGAGCCGGTCATCGCGTTTCCAACGACATCATCATTATACCGTCACGTTCCAGCGTTATGGTTCAGGTGATATTTGAAGGGGCGCGCAATGGTGAAGCCTAGCAAAACATAGCATCTACCTTTTACTGACCCTAGGAATTTGCGCGGCACGACGCATTGTTGACCTTCGGTTAGGCCGGGCTGAGATATGGCTCACAACATTTTACCTATGAGCACCGCCACCGTTCTCTCGGCACTGCTATTGCCTACACTGAAGCCTTGGAGGACGTCATTGAGTGTTTCGCATCTAAAGAAACCGACATCGATGAAGTCCCGCTCGCAGGCATTGACAGCAATTGCGAGCTGCTGGAGGAGAAAAAAAAATTGCGTAGCTTGCCTGGAGGCGCAATGCCTACAGCGGAGCTGATGGCCACGCATCTATTCCTGGCTTTAACGCTAGGCTAAGCCCTAGCATGTCATACCCAGCATTTTCCGGAATTTATTGATTATTTGTCGATTATCGATTAGCTATTGATTGGCTATCGCAAATATTGGCTACGTAAATGGGCTAGGCTAAGCACTACCAGGTCATCCCTAGCATTTTGCGGAATTTATTATTTATTAGTCTTACCCTCAGGGCCAGAGCCACTGCAGAGGGAGTGGAACATACAATTAAAAACATATGATACAGTATTTGTTCTGTTGATACAATGCCAGCCGAAAAAATGAGATACAAGCGGGAAACAACAAAAATTCAAGCAGTTGACCGACAACAAACTTAATTACAAAAATGGTTAGTTATATTGCAATACACTTGTGTTTAAAACATTATGAAACTGGGAATAGTGAACAGTGCACGTGACTAATCCCGGAAGGCGATTCCAGTCCTGTGAGGTACGAGGTACAAACGATTCATAACATGCTTGCGTTAAGGGCGACATTATTCCCACCTTTTGTGCCTGGTGGAAACTAGAGGAAATGTATGATGGAGGAAGAATACGGTCGTTGTGCAGGGTGGCACTGTAGCATATTTTGTGGAAAGGACACAGGCGTGAAAACTTGCGGCGACAGGTGAGTTACGCAAGCCGTAAACAATATTTCATTAAAGTGATACTGGCGGTACGGCTGTTGTGCCTTAGAGTAAAGCGGACAGAGTTATTTTGTACAAGCTCAAGGGCAGAGGCTAACATATCAGGGCTGGGGTCCCAGATGGAAGCGGCATATTCGAGCTTACTTCGGACTAAAGTTTCGTATATGAGGAGTTTTAAACAAACAAGGACATACGAAAAATTACGCCGGAGGTAACCTAACGAGCGATTAGAATTGTCAATTATGTTCCTAATATGAAGAGACCAAGCAACAGAAGTTATGTGGACACCTAGGTAGCAATAGGATGTTAGGGATTCGAGAAAGGAGCTCTCGAGCAAGTAGGAAGTGGGGCAGGAAGTTGTGCGGGAGACACGTAATACCTTACACTTTGTGTTCAGTTCCATCAGACAGACTTTACACCATTTAGATATACAGTTTCTATTGTTTTAATATTGATTGTGTATTATTGATTGATTATTGCTTAGCTATCGATTGGATATCGCAAAGCATTGTCCACGTAATTGGGCTAGGCTAAGCACTACGAAGTCATGCCCAGCATTTTTCAGAATGTATTGATTATTGGTCGATTATCAATTAGCTGTTGATTCGCTTTCGATGACTGGCTAATCTTAAGTAGTCCTAACCATGCTTAGCTAGACTTAGCCAGGCTCATCTTCGCTAGTTCACAGGGGCATGTGCCGTCGCGCTTGGACCCTTTCTGCACTACCCACAGGATTGGCCTGCATTTTTTGTTCGCAGGTTACGGACTAACGTTCCGCTGTTAAAAGAAGGTACTGCGGCAACTATTATCTGAATTCAAGGTGTGCTTTGCTTCTTAGTGTAAAGTTAGTCAAACGCCAATCACGCAACATAGCATAATCACTTACGACGATGCACGTCCTATCCACCAGCAGCCGTATCCTGTCTCGCAGAAAGATCGCTTAGCAATTAAAGCACAACTAAAAGGGAATGATTGACCATGACATTATCCAGCCTTCAAGCAGCCCGGGGTCATCACCAGTCGTATTTGTCAAGATGGATGGCACGCTTCGCTTTTGTGTTGATTACCGAAAGCTCAAGAACGCCACAAAAAAGACATATACCTGCTGCCACGCATTGATGACTGTCTCGACTGGCTACGGCGAGCTAAGTACTTCTCAGTCCTTGGTTTAAAATGCGGCTATTGGCAGATTGAGGTCGACGAGCAGAACCGTGAAAAAACTGCCTTTATTGCTCCGGACGATCTTTACGAGTTCTGGGTGATTTCGTCCTGTCTCTGCTCTGCTCCATCAACATTCCAAAGGATGATGAATACTGTGCTGGCCGACCTGAAGTGGCAAAGCTGCCTCGTCTGCCTAGATGATGTGGTCGTTTTTTCAAGCAGTTTTTCTGAACATCTTATGCGACTACGTCAAGTACTCGGGGCTATCCGATTGGCTAACATTACACTAAAGCCTCAGAAATGCCCCTTCGGCTACCAAGAGCTAAGGTTACTCGGTCATGTTGCCTGCGCGGAAGGCATGCGTCCCGATTCCGACAAAACTGCCGCTGTGGCCGCAGTTCCAATCCCTACCGATAAGAAACGTGTTCGACGCTTCCTGGGTCCATGCGCGTATTATCGGTGCTTCATAAGTAATCTTTCAAGCATTGCTGAACCACTTACTCGTCTCGCAAGAAATAATATGCTGTTCATTTGGAGCACTTAACAAGATGCAGCTTTGACCGAGCTCCGACACCGCCTGGCTTCGCCGCCCGTTCTTGGACACTTTGACGAACAGGCCAAAACTGAAATTCATACAGACGCCAGTAAGATTGGTCTGGGCGCGATAGTCGTACAACGGCAGGAGGACGTTGAAAGAGTTATCCATTTCGCAAGTCACACTCTATCGCGCGCAGAGTCCAACTGTACCACTACGTAGAAAGAGTGCCTTGCCGTCGTATGGACCCTTGTAAAATTTCGGCGTTATCTTTACGGCCGCCCATTCAAGGTCGTGACAGATCATCACTCGTTGTGCTGGCTCGCAAATTTAAGGGATTCTTCTAGACGACTGGCACGGGGGAGCCAATGCCTGCCGGAATACAACGTAACTATCGCGTACAAGTCCGGGCGCTCACAGAAAGACGCCGACACGTTCTCGAGCGCGCCTGTCGAACCTGATGGTCAAGACCTCTAGGACGACAGCGCTTTCCTTGGGGCTGTAAACCTGACAGATTTGTCCCAACAGCAGCACGCAGATTAGGAATTATGGCCTATTATGGAACATCTGAAAGGCCGCAATGCCACTCTGCCCTGACAAATAGCTCGCGCACTGTCATCCTTTTGTATACGACAGGGCATATCGTATAAGAAGAAATCTGCTGCGAGCAACATAACATACCTTTTGGTCTTGGCA
Organism: Dermacentor silvarum; assembly: GCF_013339745.2. Classification (NCBI taxonomy): domain Eukaryota; kingdom Metazoa; phylum Arthropoda; class Arachnida; order Ixodida; family Ixodidae; genus Dermacentor; species Dermacentor silvarum. The sequence goes on along the minus strand of NC_051155.1, from coordinate 35,221,429 downwards.
GCAGAGCTGCGTGACGAAATCCTGTTTGCCTCTGACGACGAGCCTGCTTCTGGCCACCTAGGCTACACCAGAACCCTTCCTAAAGTGCGAAAATGGAAAAAGCAGTCCCAGCGGAAAAAGATTAGCGCAAGTGATTGGTGGCCAGAACGGCAGAACTTATGATACACGGCCCAAGTGACGGTCATCCTAAGCATCACATTATATTTTCCAAAGCAGGGGTGGCCGTCAGCATGTGTGTCGTGATTTTGCAGTTCCGGCCACCAGTCGCTTTGCCGCGTGTCGTGATTTTGACGCTCGAGTCGGCACTCACTTGTGCTAATCTTTTTTCTGCTAGGACTGTACTGTTGACCGAAACTCGCCAATTGTGTTAAGCGGTATGTCCAAGCCTGTCGTGAGTGGCAGCGCCGGAAGTCCCAAGCGGCGAAGCCTGGGGGATTACTGAAAACCATTGGCAAACCTCGAAGACCATTTGACCAAGTCGGCATGGAACTCTTGGGCCCGTTTCCTCGATCATCTTCGGGAAACAAGTGAATAATAATCACCAGAGATTATTTAACGCGCTATGCTGAAGCACAGGCCCTGCCTCGAGGCATTGCTTCCGAGGTTTCGCAGTGCTTGCAGCGTAAGCTGTTATGGGCTCATTCCAATAGCCGTTTCACTTCGCGATGATGCCAACGCCGCTGGTGTACGCCACCGCAACCGCTATCGCCGGAAATACGAAAAAAGTGCCCGATTCCCACCGGGATGAAACCCGCGCCCGCTATGTGAAAGCCTGATACTCTGCCACTGAGCCACACAAGTGCTTGCTATCGGGCAACGGAAAAATGCCGTATAAGGCACGCGCGCAAGAGCAGACGACCCGAGCCTCCGCCGGTATGGAGGCGCCATCTAGTTAAGGTGCCTGCAAACGCAGCGTGCCCGACATGTAAGTTGCAGTTGTAAGGCTTGATCTGGCTCAGCAGACTGCTGTGCAGAGAGAATTACAAGCCGCAGCTCGCCGTCGACGTTAGGCGGACAGTTCAGATCATTCTCGTCAAAACGAGGCGAACAGACTACCGCAAACACCCTATTGTTCGTGGTGCCCAAATTGGAGCTCCGCTTGAGCCGCTCCACCAGCTTACGCCGTGATTGTGCTGCGTGTGCCGGGCAGGCCTGTGACTTTTTTGCACAGAACATTGTACTGCGTCATGACGCCCCATCGTGGGTCATTACCGAGAAATGAATGGCATTTACGACACGGCTCATTGATGATGTTGTCCTATTAAGTTGCGCGACGCATCGAAATACGACTGCCTATCACCCACAGACAAATAGCCTGACCGAAAGGCTGAACAAAACGATGACGGGCGTGTTGTCTATGGACGTCCACGTACAGTACAAAACGTGGAATGAAGTACTACCGTACGTAGCGTTTGCGTACAACACCTCTACGCAAGAGACGACATGCTTCACTCGGTTCTACCTTGTTTACGGTCGTGAATCTCAGACCATGCTTGAATGCTCCCATGCGACAGCTTTGATCATCTTGAACTAGACAAGGTCTCTTCGTGCAGCGCGCCGAGGAAGCACACCAACTGGTTTGCACGAACATAAACAACAGTGCATCGACACACAACACTACAACCTCCGCCATCAACAAGTCGAGTACCAATCAGGAGATCGGGTTCAGGTCTGGACTCCTGTCCGCTGGCAAAGCCTATCTGAGAAACCTCTGAGGTTATTTATGACGGCAGCCAACCAACTGGCCTGTCGTCGAAAGACACAACCCGAGATAGTGCACGTTGGGCAGCTGAAACCATAGCGCACTACATAACCACCATAATTTTTGGACTATGTCGTTCTTTTTGTTTTATTTATTTTTGTCGTAGACAAGCATTGCCTCAGTGACCTTACCGTAAGTTCTATGACTGCACGTCAGCAAGCGTTTGTGTGTGCATGTGTCACTGCGTGTTTACTTGTACGTTTCGCCCTGTAGTGTGTGTGTGTTTCTTTTAGCATCGAGTCGATGAGTCGATGCTCCACGGAGGCAACAGAATAATGCCGCACCTTGCAACAGGCGCTCCATTGTTATAAAGCACACGAAGACGCGTGCCAGTCCAGGCGCCATGTGCTGGCACCTGCTTTTATGGGCACCAGTGAAGAAGTATACGAAGGACCTCCTATCCACGCGCAGGTGCTGGAGTTTTCCGTCTGTTCAGTTGGCGGTCAGAGACCCGAGCTCACCACTTCATCTGAAGGTCGCCTGTTTTGCGAGAACATGTCAATATATATATATATATATATATATATAAAGAGAGAGTGAGAGAGATAGAGAGAAGGAGAAAGAGAGACATAATCTCACAAACCATAAGCTTTAGCATTCCTAAAGCATCCGTATTCTGTGTATGACTCAGTGGGATTTTCCGACGAATTAGACAGTGGTTCATTTCTCAAGGCCTTTCAAATGTCTAATGTACTAAGTTTACTCTGATACTCTCTTCTCAACGGTCTTACCATTATATTTAAAATTTACAGATAAGATTGATATTCCTGGCGATTTCGCCAATGTTCTAAAGGCATCTGGATTTAATAACTGGCCAATCAACAGTACCAGAAATGGCGATTGTGGATGGACTCTTCCGGATTTCTTTAACCATTCTGGAATTAATGCACTGTTTGATATGGCGGTAATTACAGACCGTAGAAACGCCTCGAACTTCATCATTAGGGTAATTGGAAATTTTGTTTTATCCGTGCTGACCATGTTTACTGTCCAGCGTCTATTTCAGATTGTCGTGAGGTGTAATTTTAAAGAATTTATATGCTAACCGTTATAAGCGGTCTTTAAAACCAAAAAGTGATTTCGACCAAGTTATTACACTCGGTCGTTATGCTACTTTATCTCCATGAGACTGCGTTGCCACCATTGTTGTGTTGCACAATTTTGATATAAAGCGGAGTAATAAAAACTGAATTGCAACGATACTCAACGCAACAAGCGCCAAGAAACATTGACATCAGCTACTCTAGGAAGTTCTGTACAGTACCAGTAATTATTTTTACCGCAAATAGCGATTGAGTAAGCTACAGGCAGCGTGAGAAACGCCGGGAAAAACGAAATACAGGCCGAATGAGAATGTAGGTTGACCCCTTACTTCGAAGGAAAAAAAAATGTGAAAACAGAAGCAACCAGAAATCACCAAAGGAGGTTTGTTTGCACCATGGGCCCTGGCACCGGTAGCAAACGTGCACACGGCTCCCGCATTCAGTCTGCAAGTGCGTCCTCAAGTTGTGCATGCATTGCACGACGCCCACGAAGTGACGTTTTACGTGGGTTGCAAGTCGACGGGTTTTCTTTTTGTGCCTGCCAATATCGCACACTTTTTTCGCCACAGCCAGACTTGTGCTGAGCGGACATGTTGCCGTTCTCTTCAGCGAAGTCGACAGCTTTAATGATGTACGACACTGAAACCTGTCTTCTCATGCCGCTGTTCATCGCTCACTAGATAATAAACAAATAACGAATCACACACGATGTCGATCATAAGAGCCAAAACAAAAGGCACAGCGGCAAGAAAGAAAAATGCCACCCAACGTATTTGGATACGTACATGGCATGAGTTAGGCGTTCCGCAACGTGCACGCCATAGTTTGTCCGGCGATGACTCAAATTCTGCTCAAGACCGCTGTATGAGACGAGTGGCGACTTTAGCCAACTTTTCTTAACGCGAAAGCGTTAAGGGCCCCGTGTCGCAGGAAATCCAACGTCGGCTACGACGTCGGCGTTACTAATCGGCATCTGGCGGAAATAATGCTGCGGAACCACGTCAACCCGAACCACCCCGACCACACAGACCCTCCGCGTGGCGCAAGGCGTTACTTAACAAAAACTGAAACTTTCAAAGCACAATTGGTCAAAAGAATCATAAAGTACGACTTAACCACAACCTACACTGTAAAAAATTTCCGTCAATATACGGAGGATTTCCGTCATTATACGGAAAAATTGCACTAAAAATACGGAAAATATCCCATTTTCAGAAATACAGCAAAACTTCCCTTAAAATACGGAAAGTGCTCCCAGTTTTAAGTTTTACGGACAATTTTCCGTAATAATACGGTGACTACACTGTTCTGTACGAAACAGACAGAATTCCGTATTTTTGTTATGCGATCATCCGTTATTTTGCAAGGAAAACTATACACGCTGTCTGCGTGAGCGCTTGTACTCACAAAGTTTCCTCTAAGACTACTTTATTGCAACGTAAATGGCGCCTGTGTTTGTACTGACGTTTATTTGGTGTCATCACTATATATATATATATATATATATATATATAAGTTAGTGAACGAAGAGCGGTGGCCATACATGACAACGTAAACAAACCTGCGTCGTTCAGGTGCTGGTGCATTGGCATACATTGGTGCGCTGTGCAAAAATTGTGCGCACTCTAAATCAGTACCGAAACGCAGTATAATGACCATGATTGCGTTTGCATTTAACAACAAATGGCCTCGAAGAGAACTGGCGGCCTATAAATCCAAGTACTGCGGCTAGATGAAATTTTAGACTGAGAGAAAGAATTAACTCAGGAGTGGAAGGGTTTTACTGAACTGTACAGTATTTAGTTTCAATCGCCCCAAAAAAAATATTGCAAAATATTTGCAAAATAGCTCATCTCCGTCAACGGCCATTCATTGACACTCCCCCATTACGCATAATCTGCACTGTTCAATTGTTGACAGTGTTCTCAATTCTTGCGGTAAGATGTAATCGCAAGCATTTATTCTGATTTTTTTTATTTAGATACCCTACTTACATAGGGGAAGGGGGGACATAGAGCAGAACACAATTTTCACAAATGAAGGAGCATCGCAGGTGGTAAATACATCACTTTGGGGTACAGCAAGTCGTGAAACATATTAACAAGGTAAATATTCTTACAAAATTCACACTCAACGAAGCAAGAACGAAATAGCAAAAGCGAATAAGGGCTATGGGAGAGAAAAATGTTACTAAAAGTGCTAGGGATTGTAAATACATTAGTAATGCTGACTATTTGAAATAAAGAAGACTGTGTGTTATCGTGGCAATTCTGGAGGGTAACTCATTCCATTCTTTTATTGATAAGGTTAACGGTGAATTCTTGTACTTTTCCGTCCGGGTGAAGATTGGGTTAACTTTGCAGGCATGATCGATGCGATGTGAAGTATGAGGTGGCGGTAAAATGTGTGACCGGGCAAATGATGTGTTGCTGTGATACAGTTTGTGAAAAAAGCATAATCTGGCGAATTTTCTGCGCATTGCGAGTGGCGGCATGTTGAGTGGTTGCTTCAAAGATGAAACGCTTTGAAATCGGGAGTAGGATGACATGTGAATCGCGCTGCTTTATTCTGGACGGCTTCGAGTATAGATTGGTACGGGCGATCTGGTAGGGATGCCAAATGAATGATGCATATTCCAGGGAGGGACGCACGAAGAAAGTGTACGCTTGAAGCCTGGTGTCCCTGTCAGCCAGATGCAAGCGTCGCTTCAGAAAGCCAAGTTTCTTTTGCGCTTTAGTTGTGATATATTTTACATGGTCAGTCCATGTAAAGCTAGAATTTATGTAGACACCCATGTAACCGATGTAACCGAGTGTACTATGCTATTATTTAATATATAAGTATTAGTTTGAGACTTTGGAACGGAAGTGAAGTTCAGGTGATTGGTCTTTTCTGTGTTGATTTGCATCTGCCATTTGCAGCACCATTCCGTTAGTTTATTAAGGTCAGATTGCAGTGTTTTAATGTCGTTAGGGCTAGCCATATATCTCTCTGTAAATCACAGAATCATCGGCAAAAAGGCGAACTGTTGAATTAATATTTAATGCTATGTCATTAATATATATCATGTATCATTTAGCACTTCATCTTGAAACAAGACCGGCGAGCGCACACTTTCTTGTACGGAATTCTGCTGTACAAAAATAGATAGACGCATTGTGAGTGAAGAACAGAAACGATGGATGGTTAGGCTGCTTGACTCTCGGCATGTTTGAATAGGCAAAGTTCCGAATTTGTCGCTGTGTGGTGTATGTTTGTGCGCTCGTCATGTGCCGTCATAGCGCGGGTATACTTGCGCGGAATGTGTTTCACTCGGCTACAAAACTTTGCACGCTGCGGCATCGAACAGGCACCAATACGTGTGCAAACTACGGGAAGGTGATCGAAGATGAGTGATAAAGCACTGTGTGTACTGTCAAAAGGAAAGAGAGAAAAAAAAAACGCCCTGTCCCGAGTTGGCATAATGATTCAACCTTTATTTCTTTTTTAACCCAACATGTAACACCATTTATTTCATGAGCTTTATCCATGGGTAAAAGTAATGGCACAACTCATTATTTTCCCGTTCATTACTTGCACCAGCCAGTCCAAATTAACACTATACTAGAGCTTATTGACGCATCGCATTACACTCTAGCACGGCATTGCAACGCTCACTGGACTCTCGTCTGGTTGACTTCTCTGCCTTTCCTCTCCTTGCTTTCTCTATCTCTTTGTATACAATGTACTACCTTGTGGCAGAAAAAGCGATCTCCTCTTCCAGAGTTCAATTATTTGTCAAGCAATCATTTTACTCTTCCAAGAACTACTGCCTAAATGGGAAAACGAAACCGATTTTGTTTTGTTCTCCGCGCTCCCAGCACCAGGTGGAACCACGCGCGGCGCTTCCGATCTCGGAGGATGTAACAAGACGAGCGGTTGACGGAGCTGCATTGTGCAGTCAGCCGGCTTTTATCGTTTTACGTTGTACGGTTTGTTAGTTTACCGTAAATATGTCTTGATTTGTACTCAAGAGTGGAGCAAGGCCCTAGGGAACAGAGATTGACGCATTGTGAGCGAAGAACAGACGCGATGGATGGTTAGGCTGCTTGACTCTCGGCTGTATGACTCTCGGCATGTTAGGACTGGCAAAGTTCCGGATTTGTCGCGGTGTGGTGTACGCTTCTGTGCTCGTCAAGTGCCGTCCTAGCGCGGGGATGTTTGAACGGAATGTGTCCCTTCGTCTACAAAACTCTGCACGCTGCGGCATCGAAGAAGTCCTGTGAACGGGTGCACGTATGCGCTTGGATACGGGATAGCCTGCCCTCAACGGATGTTCAACAGTGTACGCACGCTGCGCGTACGCGTACGTATGAGGTAAGCCCGTTGTAATTCTATTTGTTCGGTTTGCATAGCGTAGCTGTTTAGATGATGGGTGGTAAGCTGGCGTCGCGAACAGAACTATTTTTTTCTTCGAAAGGCCAGTAAACAGCGTTATAGGGCGAAAATGGCGCGTGAATAGGAAAAAGGATGATATAATTTCACCATGGTAACGCGATCGAAATTTTTCGTGTGGCGCGTATAACCTATTGCTCATGCGCGTTAAAAACTTAGAATAAGAGTGCATTCAGTTGCGCACATAATTTGTATTGACGCTTGTACTGGCATATACGTGCGATAGTTGCCTCCTTGCTTGCATGCATTTTCATTGTAGTTACAAAAAAAATTGTTAGCTCTGCTGTGTCTTTCCTTGGTGCAACTGCTTGTGGTGCAACAAGACGTTTTGCTTCTAATGATGTCTGGGCAGTCCAAGCGTTCGTGTCGTGTAGCTAGCTGTAAATGTATCAGTTGCAAAAAAATTGTACATGCCAGAGAAGCAAATGCAATCAACATAGACTGTATTTTATAAATACTTCAGTTGAACTGCTTAAGCAGAAAGTAGATATGCATAAAAATCAGATGATTGTGCTGATGCTTAGCAAGAACAAGGTAACATAACATTACTGATTCAATATTTTCTTTTATTGAAATACTAGTTGCTGGTGTCCTGCTGGAGCTCAGAAGAAATCTGCTGCCTGCCATGAGGTCATGTCTCTCAAGTTACCGCAATATTATTGCCTTCAAAGTGAGTGGATTTCTTTCTCTCAGCATTTAACTACCAACCTGCATCATGGTGATCCACTTAGCTGTGTAGGTGATCACTGTTAGTGACATTGGAGTGCTGATGGACAAGCACCCTTTGAATGTTACAAGACGCAGCTGTGGCAATATGTGAAGGTGTTAATATACGGTGTCCCAACTATGATGCATAAATATTTTTAAAAATGCAGATGCCACGTAGCTGGACAAAACAAAGTTATTATTACGTTTGCCATTGCTTGGAGATACTGAGAATATTCTTTGCATTCCGCCTAATTAGATAATTAGTCTTAATCGACCTCTCAATTACTCTAATTAGATGAAAAGTGTAAGTGAGGAAATTGTAGAACACCATGAACAACTCCCGATACAGCATCCTGTTGTGCAAAAAGTGCTACATAAGTGTTCTTTCGAACGGGAAAGAAGCTCGCGAATTCACATTAAATTGCCGCACGAATGGCCGCTCGAGGCTCTTTGCGTGTACTCCTGGCTTTCTTTCACGCTCGGAAAAACTTTCATGTCGCACGTATTTCATGTAATTAAAATATTTGACAAGTTGATTAAATAATTTACACTTAATTATGCAATTAGGCAGAATGCAAAAAAAGTTAGTATCTCCAGGTGATGGCAAACGTTATCTTGGTTGTGTCCAGATACGTAGCATTTTCATATTTTCAAACCTTTGTGTGTAATAGTTGGGACGCCCCGTATAAGCCAGATTTGTTTCTCCTGGTTAATATATTGATGACATTCGATTCTGTGTAGC